>NW_012103131.1:1017303-1019384 GCF_000951045.1 Mandrillus leucophaeus | reverse complement strand
TGGGATGCTATAGCAAGCAAGGAAGTCATTGCCAGATGCCTGCACCTTGATCTTGGACTTCTCAGCCTCCAGAATCATGAACCAAAACATTCCTGTTCTTCATAAATTACCCAGTCTGTGGTATTCTGTTATAGCAGCACAAAATGAATGAAGAGACTGTCAGTATTTTCTACATAGACAATCAGGTTGTCTGTGAATAAAGACAGTTTTACGTTCCCCATTTCATTCTGTTTTTTATTACATTTTCTTCTGCTAATAAACTGACTATGACCTCCAGTACGATGTTGAACAAAAATGTTAAGAACCTGGTATACAGAGGGGATTGGTTCCAGGACCTCTGCATATACCAAAATCCACCCACACTTAAGACCTGAAGTCAGCCCTCTGGAGCTTGTGTATATGAAAAGTTGGCCTTCCATATATGTGGATTTCACATCCCACAAATACTGTGTTTTCAATCCATGCTTGGTTGGGGAAAAAAAAAATCCATGTATAAATGAGCCCATGCAATTCAAACCCATGTTGCTCAAAAAAAGGCTAACTGCATTTCCTTCCTTCTGGCTATTTTGGGTTTAATTTGATCTTCTTTTTTGTAGTGTCTTCAGATGGCAACTCAAATCATTAATTTGAGACCTTTTATTCTCTAATACAAGTATTAAAAGCAGTGAGTTTCCTTAAAGCACAGCATTAACTTCATCCCACAAATTTTGATATATGTTCATTTTTCATCAATTTGGAATATTTTGTAATTTTCCTTATTATTAACTATTTGACCATAGGTTATTTTAAAGTGTGTTTTTCAATTTCTAAATACTTGACGTTTCCCAAATATCTTTTATTGATTTTTAATTTAATTCCCTGCGGTTAATCTTCTACTTCTAGCCAAGATATGAAGTCACAGGCACCAGATTTACACTCCAATGTGCAGCAACTAAAAATACAGACACAGTATATAGAATGCAATTTTAGGACATTGGCTTTCAAGACATTGAATATTGGGGGAGAAAGAGAGCGATTTCTGAGAGACAGGAAACAAATGAGATATGCCCTATAATTGCCCCAGCTTGCAGTCTGGAGAATGTTTCCGGCTTCAACATGGAAATACAAAACCCAGACAGAAGTTAGTGAACTCTTTTTGTTGAGGAGATGGAACTGAAAGCTTCAAGAAACCAAGAAAGCTTGAATTTACAGGACAGAGTACTGGAGAGAGGAGGTGTGAATAGAGAATTCCAGAAATTACAAAGGTCTTCCATGAGTATTCAACTAAGTAATGATCAGTTTATGTGTTTGAAGAAAACTATCTGAGGCCTGGAAATGAACCACCTAGAAGCAACATAGGTATTAGAGTGAGAAATACTCAGAGATCACACAGAGTCAAGAATAGTGTTCCTACTAGTCAGGCTGGAACACCTCATACATAATTCATAGGCCAATGGATATTCAATCACATTTTCCCTCAGTAGTGAGTAATAACTAGTCACAGTCTAAATGCTTCTCTCATCTTGCCTAACAAATCTTAAAAGCAGTACCCAAAAGGATCAAACTGATTTCAAGTAACTTTCCCAGAGCAAAACACTATTTATAGGAATTCAAAAATATCCAGCACTAAAATTCACAATATCTGACATCCAATCAAAAATTAACAGGCATGCAAAAAAGAAGAAAAATAAGGCCCGAAATGAAGATAAAACTTAGTCAATAAAAAAACTAAACATGACACCAATATCGGAAATAGTGGATAAAGACATTTAAAGTTATACCTGTGTTCCGTGTGTTCAAAAATGTAGTGAAAAGACTGAACATGTTAAGAAGAGACATGGATAGATATATTTTTTTAAATATCAGATTGAACTTCTAGGGATGAAAACTACAAAACGTGAGATAAAAACATACATTGGTCAAGGTTAATGCTAATTAGGCATTGCCAAAGAAATTACTGTGATCTCGAAAACATGGCAGTAGAAACTACCCTAAGTGAAACACACAGAGACACAGAATTTTTTTTTTTTTTTTGAGACGGAGTCTTGCTCTGTCACCAGGCTGGAGTGCAGTGGCGTGATCTCAGCTCACTGCAATCTCCG
>NW_012103131.1:1011874-1016263 GCF_000951045.1 Mandrillus leucophaeus | reverse complement strand
AGCCTCCTACCTGGCAACCTGTTACTTCACTGAAGGAGAAAGAAGACAAGCTTGCCCAAGGTCAGGTTGAAAGTAAAATCTGACCTTTGGCTTCCTTCCTCAGCTGTCCATTCTCAATAGGCAATGTTGCCCAGAAGGTGGCAAAAATTGGTTCTTTGGGGGAGAATAAAATCTTGCTATTTTTATGTATGAAGCATAGCTATGCATACAGAACATAAATAGATGTACAGTATATCTGTATTAAAATGTCATGGGGGTGGATCCATTACAAAAACAGGTCTCAAAACTCTCTTTAGGGGGGCAATGATGAACAAAAATGTGTAGCAGTGCCTTCAGCCCTCTCCCTGAGTGGATGTTACTTTTACAGACATTGAACGTCTTCCAGGGATGCTGTCCCTCCCAGCACCGCAGATACACAGAGCAAAGATGCTGGTCCTCCCCTAGCTTCTCTCTTTTCAGGGATTGGAGACCCAGAGAGTGCAGAAGGCAGGTACTGTTGAGACCAGATACTATCAGCCTATCATTAATCTTTGTCAGCTCTATTGAGGTAAAATTTGCATACAATCAGATTTGCCAATTTTAAGTGTACAATTCAATGAGTTTGACAAATGTATACACTAGTGGGATAGTGTATACTACAATCGTGATAGAGACTATTCCACCTCACTGAAAATGTCCCCAATGCCCCTTTGCAGTCAATCCCTTGCTACTCACCAGGCCCTGGCAACCATTGATCTGATTTCCATTACTATAATTCCCTTTTAAAGCATTCCATATAAATGGAATCATATAATACGTTGTTTTGTGTCTAGCTTTTTCACTTGGCATAATACTTATGAGATGCACCCATGTCATTAATATATTGGCAGTTTGTTCTTTTTTATAGCTAAGTGATATTTCACTGTATGGGTATGCTACAATGTGTTCATCTATTCACTAGTTGATGGACTTTGGGTTGTTTCTGGATTTTGGATATTGTGAATAAAGTTGTTATAAACATTAGTAGACAGGGCCTTTGTGTGGACATATGTTTTCATTTGGTAAAGAGTGGAATGCCAGGGTCATATACTACATGATTGTTTACTTTTCCAAGAAATGTCAAAAATGCTGTCTTTTCTTTTTGTTTTCCTTTTTTTTGAGACGGAGTCTCGCTCTGTTGCCCAGGCTGGAGTGCAGTGGCGCGATCTCAGCTCACTGCAAGCTTCACCTCCCAGGTGCACGCCATTCTCCTGCCTCAGCCTCCTGAGTAGCTGGGACTACAGGCGCCCGCCACCACGTCCGGCTAATTTTTTGTATTTATTTAGTAGAGATGGGTTTCCCCGTGTTAGCCAAGATGGTCTCGATTTCCTGACCTTGTGACCCACCCGGCTCGGCCTCCCAAAGGGCTGGGATTACAGGCATGAGTCACCGCGCCTGGCCTCAAAATGCTTTCTAAAGTGGTTGTACCATGAACTATGTATTAAAAATTCAACTGTTTCTCATCTTCACCAATATTTGGTGTTGTCCATCTCTTTAATTATAGTCATTTGTGTGTATGTGTGTGTGTGGGGGGGGTAGCATTTCATTTTTGTTTTAATTTCATCTCCCTAATGACTGATAATGTTGAGCATATTTTTGTTTCCTTACTTGCCATCTGAAGAATGTTTTAGGTAAAGGGCCTGTCCAAATGTTTTGACCATTTTTAAAAGGTGGGCAGATCACCTGAAGTCAGGAGTTCAAGACTAGCTTGGCCAATATGGTGAAACCCCATCTCTACTAAAATTACAAAAATTAGCTGGGTGTGGTGGCAGACGCCTGTAATCCCAGCTACTCGGGGGGCTTAGGCAGGAGGATTGCTTGAACTCAGGAGGCAAAGGTTGCAGTGAACCCAGATCACGCCATTGCACTCCAGCCTGGGTAACATGAGCAAAACTCCATCTTAAAAAAAAAAAAAAAAAAAAAAAAATTGGGCTGTATTTTCTGGATGCAAGACTTTTGATTGGATCTACATTTTGTAAGTACTTTCTCCCAGGCGGTAGCTTAGCTTACCTTTTCATCTTTTTAACATTATCTTTGAAAGAGCAGAAGTCTATAATATTGGTGAAGTTCCATATTTATGTGTTTTCTTAAAATTTGTGCTTTCTGTGTCCTATTTAAATATATTGACCTAATCCAAGGTCAAAAAGGTTTTCTGCTCTTTTTTTTCTTCCAGAAGCACAATAGTTTTAGCTCTTGGATTTAGGTTTATGATACTATTTAATTTTTTATTCAGTGTACAGTAAGGTTTTGGAATTTTTTTCTGCGTAGATATCCAGGTATTCCATTAACATTCACACATTGAGTTGCCTTGGAGCCTTGTAAAAAGCCAATTGACTATATATGTGTGAGTCTGTTTCTGGACTCTCTATTCTCTTTCATATATATATATATATATATATATATACACACATATATATATAGCCAAAATCCACACTGGCTTGACTTCTGAAGCTTTTTAGTAAGTCTTGAAATCAGTTAGTATAAATTCTCCAATTTTGTTCATTTTCAGAATTGTTTTGGCTAGTCTACATCCTTTGTATTTTTACACAAATTTTAAATTGTTTTGTTGATGTCTACAAAGGACCTTGCTGAGATTTTTATTAAGATAATATTTTAACTATAGGCCAATTTAGGAGAATTTATATCTTAGAAATAATGAGATTCTTATCCATGAGCATGGTATATCTCTGTTTACTTAGATCTTCTTTAATTTCTCTCAGAACAGCTTTGTGGTATACATGTCTTGTATATCTTTTGTTAAATTTATTCCTAGGTATTCATAATTTGGGTGTTATCTTAAATGTTTGAATGTGTCCTTTAAAAAGCACATGTTGGAAACCTAATCCCCAATGCAAAAATGATGGGAGGTGTTTAGGTTATGAGGTCTCCACCCTCATTAATGGATTAATTGATTAAATATTATTTAACTACAATTTCCAATTATTTGTGGTTAGTATGGAGAAATACTGCTGACTTTGTATAACAACTTTGTACTCTATGATCTTGCTAAACTCATTTATTATTGCTAATGAATTTGAAAATATTTCTGCTGTGGTTTGAATGTGTTCCCTAAAAAGCATGTGTTGGAAACCTAATTCCCAACGCAACGGTGATGGGAGGTGTTTAGGTTATAAGGTGTCCACCCTTATGAATGGATTAATGCATTTATAAAAGGTCTAAAATTAAGGCTGGAAGTTAAATATCTTGCTGTCTCTCACCCTTTCTTTACCTTTCTGCCGTGGGATGCTATAGCAAGCAAGGAAGTCATTGCCAGATGCCTGCACCTTGATCTTGGACTTCTCAGCCTCCAGAATCATGAACCAAAACATTCCTGTTCTTCATAAATTACCCAGTCTGTGGTATTCTGTTATAGCAGCACAAAATGAATGAAGAGACTGTCAGTATTTTCTACATAGACAATCAGGTTGTCTGTGAATAAAGACAGTTTTACGTTCCCCATTTCATTCTGTTTTTTATTACATTTTCTTCTGCTAATAAACTGACTATGACCTCCAGTACGATGTTGAACAAAAATGTTAAGAACCTGGTATACAGAGGGGATTGGTTCCAGGACCTCTGCATATACCAAAATCCACCCACACTTAAGACCTGAAGTCAGCCCTCTGGAGCTTGTGTATATGAAAAGTTGGCCTTCCATATATGTGGATTTCACATCCCACAAATACTGTGTTTTCAATCCATGCTTGGTTGGGGAAAAAAAAAATCCATGTATAAATGAGCCCATGCAATTCAAACCCATGTTGCTCAAAAAAAGGCTAACTGCATTTCCTTCCTTCTGGCTATTTTGGGTTTAATTTGATCTTCTTTTTTGTAGTGTCTTCAGATGGCAACTCAAATCATTAATTTGAGACCTTTTATTCTCTAATACAAGTATTAAAAGCAGTGAGTTTCCTTAAAGCACAGCATTAACTTCATCCCACAAATTTTGATATATGTTCATTTTTCATCAATTTGGAATATTTTGTAATTTTCCTTATTATTAACTATTTGACCATAGGTTATTTTAAAGTGTGTTTTTCAATTTCTAAATACTTGACGTTTCCCAAATATCTTTTATTGATTTTTAATTTAATTCCCTGCGGTTAATCTTCTACTTCTAGCCAAGATATGAAGTCACAGGCACCAGATTTACACTCCAATGTGCAGCAACTAAAAATACAGACACAGTATATAGAATGCAATTTTAGGACATTGGCTTTCAAGACATTGAATATTGGGGGAGAAAGAGAGCGATTTCTGAGAGACAGGAAACAAATGAGATATGCCCTATAATTGCCCCAGCTTGCAGTCTGGAGAATGTTTCCGGCTTCAACATGGAAATACAAAACCCAGACAGAAGTTAGTGAACTC
>NW_012103131.1:1004356-1005189 GCF_000951045.1 Mandrillus leucophaeus | reverse complement strand
CTTCAAAGATATATGTAACAAAAATGTTCATTGCTTCATTTTCTTCAACTGTGAGAAAATGGAAAGAACCTAAATGTTCATGAATAAGGGGTTGGTTAAATAAAATATGCTCCAACTATCCTATGGAATATTGTGTGGCCATTAGTGAATGGAGCAGTCCGTGTGAACAGCTGGAAAGGCCTCCAAGACAAAATGTTAAATGAAGAAAGCAACTCACAGAATAACACGCATATAACACAAACCTATTCATCCGTGATGAAGGTAGACTGTGCATGCGCGTCTGTGTGTGCGTGTGTGTAAATGCATATGCACAGTTGACCAAAAGGATGGCACGTTGCCTCTGGGAGGGGTATAGGTTCAAATCAGCCTAGCTGTGTGAACTCCGATCGGGGCTGAGAGATTTCATGATGGCTCAGTGGCCAATTCAGTGCTTTTGAATTCTTAGTTTATCATGAGGCTGTCACACACCAACAGTCACACAAATGTATTCAGCCCACACACAGGCAGTGAGAAGAGAGAAGGAGACCGAACCACTGAGAGTAGCTTGGGAGCACTCTGACAGATGATCCTGACTGGTCTGAATTCCCCTCAAAACACCGACCAGCTTGCGGGTGGGAGGGCCACAGCTCTTCTCCCGGCAGAGCATCCAGCACCACTGCCCATGCAGAAGAGGTCTGAGTTGTCACCAGCACAGCCTCTGCGTCTTAGCCATGGTCAGTTTCTTTGCTGTTTTTATGGCATCTGCAGGAATGCCCATGGCCATTATCTCAGTCGCCTTTTGGCTTCACTTTCTTGTCAGGTCTCGGTGGTGCCCGGCACATGTTCTCACCACA
>NW_012103131.1:993096-1000781 GCF_000951045.1 Mandrillus leucophaeus | reverse complement strand
AGGATGGTCTTGATCTCTTGACCTTGTGATCCGCCCATCCCAATCTCCCAAAGTGCTGGGATTATAGGCATGAGCCACTGTGCCCGGCCAAGAATTTTTAAATAAACAGAGCATCATTGAGCTATGGGACAACTTCAAGAAACTGAATACACATGTAACTGGAGTCCTTAAAGAAGAGGGAAAAAGTGGGAGACACTTTTAACAGTTTTGTTCCAGAAAATAAATAAGTGCTCATAGGGTAGAATACTGATCCTTTCTGGAACAAGCAAAAGGAAGAAGTCCCTTTTCAGTGTTCTTGCCTTTGAGCAACACTCTCAAGCTAGGAAAACTATGCAGTAACAAATGACTGCAGGACATGAAAAGAGCTGTTGAAGTCCAAAGCCAGGCAAGAGCTCAGTCTTAGACTGCGTGGGTGTTTGTTGATTTGAGTGATTCCTTTGCTCCAGGTTGGTCAAGACTGGTGCAGCCTAGGTATTTTTCTGTAGTCTCAGCCATATACTTCTAACAGTGAAAGCATGTGTTTTAAGTCATCCTATGTTTTAGGTCTGAATGGAGAGTTTGCATGTTGGAATGCAAGGGCCTCAGTGCTCCACTGATGGTGTGGCTGGTGTAGCAGAGGTAAGAGTCTCAAAAGTCTTCTGTGCCCTGCAGCACTCATCCCCATCTGCTTCCTGACCACATGGGCTTCTGAAGGCAAATGTAGCCATGTTAACGACGTGTACTGTGCCTGAGAGGCAGCCCAAGGGATGCCGTCACCTGCTGAAGTCTTAGAGCCATCCCTAGCACTTTGGGAGCCTTCGGATGAGTTAGAAGCAGATGCCCCTGCAGGCAGATGAAGCGCATGAGTCTCAGCTTCCTGTGAACTAACAGAGCCCCTGCCCAGTTACATAGCTGCACATGTGGACTTCTGTCTGGCATCTAACCCCGACTGCACTCCTTGGGCAAAGTGCCTATGGTCAGGGTACAATGTGCACCATCTTAAGCAATAGCTCCTTAGCCGGCTCCACTTGTCCTATTTCCCATGGCATGTGCACACTGCCTGGCCTGTCCAGCAGCTCTCACAGAGTGGTGGGGTTGCCTCTGTAAAGGGTCCTCGTGGCCTCGAAAGCTCCTCCCCCACTGATAGAAGGAACCTGTTCTCTTTCCTCTTTCTCGCTCTGACTTTGCCTTGCGTCTTCAGAGAACTTGGTAATTTTCCATTCATTTCTGTCTGTTCATTCAACAAAGAGCCATTTCACATGGAAGGAAATATGTATGGTTGATTTTGATAAAATGCACTTTAAAACAATAATGAAAGATTATTTTCATCCATTATATAGTTAAGAATTTAAAAGAGGGATAATATCAAGTGTTTGCACATATGCAGGGAAATAGGCAGGCTTATACATTGTCATAGGAGTGCAACTGGATGATGAGTTTCAGAAAATAATTTGATAGTGTGTATACATATATATACACACACATATATATATACTCCAGCTCTAATAATTCCACTTCTAGAAATCATCACATTTTCAACTACTTCACATGTCTTCAAAGATATATGTAACAAAAATGTTCATTGCTTCATTTTCTTCAACTGTGAGAAAATGGAAAGAACCTAAATGTTCATGAATAAGGGGTTGGTTAAATAAAATATGCTCCAACTATCCTATGGAATATTGTGTGGCCATTAGTGAATGGAGCAGTCCGTGTGAACAGCTGGAAAGGCCTCCAAGACAAAATGTTAAATGAAGAAAGCAACTCACAGAATAACACGCATATAACACAAACCTATTCATCCGTGATGAAGGTAGACTGTGCATGCGCGTCTGTGTGTGCGTGTGTGTAAATGCATATGCACAGTTGACCAAAAGGATGGCACGTTGCCTCTGGGAGGGGTATAGGTTCAAATCAGCCTAGCTGTGTGAACTCCGATCGGGGCTGAGAGATTTCATGATGGCTCAGTGGCCAATTCAGTGCTTTTGAATTCTTAGTTTATCATGAGGCTGTCACACACCAACAGTCACACAAATGTATTCAGCCCACACACAGGCAGTGAGAAGAGAGAAGGAGACCGAACCACTGAGAGTAGCTTGGGAGCACTCTGACAGATGATCCTGACTGGTCTGAATTCCCCTCAAAACACCGACCAGCTTGCGGGTGGGAGGGCCACAGCTCTTCTCCCGGCAGAGCATCCAGCACCACTGCCCATGCAGAAGAGGTCTGAGTTGTCACCAGCACAGCCTCTGCGTCTTAGCCATGGTCAGTTTCTTTGCTGTTTTTATGGCATCTGCAGGAATGCCCATGGCCATTATCTCAGTCGCCTTTTGGCTTCACTTTCTTGTCAGGTCTCGGTGGTGCCCGGCACATGTTCTCACCACAGTCCACCATACCTAATGTTGATGACTTTGAGGGGGTCTGCAGTTTCTTTTCTTTTCTTTTTCTTTTTTTTTTTTTTTTTGAGACAGAGTTTTGTTCTTGTTGCCCAGGCTGGAGTGCAGTGGCACGATCTCGGCTTGCCGCAACCTCTGCCTCTCGGATTCAAGCGATTATCCTGCCCCAGCCTCTCGAGTAGCTGGAATTACAGGCATGTGCCAACACACCTGGTTAATTTTATATTTTTAGTAGAGACGCAGTTTCTCCATGTTGATCGGGCTGGTCTTGAACTCCCGACCTCAGGAGATCCACCTGCCTTGGCCTCCCAAAGTGCTGGGATTACAGGCTTAAGCCACCGTGCCTGGCCCTTGAGGGGCCTTCAGTTTCATTGTGGTCTAAGTCACCTGTCATAAGGGACTCCATCTTGAGACGTTTGGGATCACAAAACATTATTATATATCAAGGCGGGGAGAGAATGAAGAGTGGGATAAGTCAAAGACATAAATAGCCAATGGTAAAAAGGGGTGCACAAAACGGTGGGGTTCATTCATTTTCATTCATTTGTGATCTGATGAAAGCAAAGAAGCATCTAGATTCACTCTTCAAACACAATCTTCAAAAGTTAAAGTGTAAAGTGTAAAAATGAATTATAGAAAAAGCCCAAATGAAGTATTTATGACTTCTTCAGAAAAGTAAAATTTTTTTCTAAACATTGTGGCTCTGGAAGAAATCACCAAGGGAAATGCTGACACATTCCCGTACATCACAATTGGAAACTTCCATACAAAATGCCCTAACAAACTCAAGGGAGACCAACAGGCCGATTGTTGCTCTGTTGATTGTGCAATAAATACAAAGTTTCTCAAATCAAGGCTCAAGAACCCCAACTGACAGATAAATTAGAACACACACATTTGCATTTGAAATGAACTCGCCATGTGCTTCTTTTGAATGGGAAGATCTACTAGAGGACTTAAAATATAACTCTATTTTTCTCCAAATTCCTCTACCCTAGACTTTCCAGTTCAAACCACTGCATAAATTAAGAAGCCGTCTCCAGCTCCTTGGCTGTGTTGGCTTCCAAGGTGCAGCAGTCTGCGGTCTGGTCCACACATGGTAGGTGTTAACGTGGGCTGGACTTTTCCAGGCGTGGGGAGGTTTCAGGACTATTGAAACACTGTTCAGACGCCCCACAACTCGCACAGCGACTCAGGTGTGCAGCGGGAGGTCAGGGTGACGAGGAATCTACACTGCCACTCGCTGCTGTGGGGCCTGGGGCAGTCATTCAACTTCTCTGGGCTTCCCCCTCTTCATTTTCTCTACCCTGCCTTCTCAGATGACCCAATGGGTTAATACACAGAGGAGGCTTTGCAAAGGGGCAGGCTCTGCTTCCTGTTGTTTCCCAGGGCCTAGAGTCCTCCAGGAGGTCATCTAGCTCTTGTCGGATGCTAAACGCCCTGCCAGTGTTTGGGCCTGTGAATCAGGGTCTCTTCTCTTTTCTGGCTGTATAATGCGGCAGGCTCTGTGGCATTTCTGCAGCAGGCTGGAGGACGCCTGGGAATCTTAGCTTTTTCCAAACCCCGTGCAGGAAGAAGGCAGCCTCTCTATCCAGGCCGGGAGACTCAAAAGTCCTGGGGTATCTCAGCTGCTTCCCACATAGGCATATCCTGGAAGCTCCTGCATGCAGCCGGTTCTGGGGGAATCTGGGGAGGCTTCACAGAGAAGGTGATACTGGAGGAAGAGCTGGAGCTCCTGGAGTGATGACGGGAAGGGTCAGCAGATGCTAAGGGCATGGCAGACTCCCTTGTAGCGGACTAGGGAGGGAGGGGAGAATGGGGATGGAGTTGCAAACAGGAACAAGGCAGGGGTCAAGGGAAGGATTTGAACAGAATCCTGATGGGGTCCGATGAGGAAGCTTACTCTCCCTGTCCCATGGAGATGGGTTTGCTGGGTTGAGGCTGGAGGCAGGGGCAGGGGCTAGGAGGCTGTTGCAAGTCGTGGAATAACCCACATCATGTTATCCTATTTATGTAGGATAAAAACACATGGAGAGGCTCATATGCCTGTGTGTGTAAGGGTACAGCCGTCAGTGTGGGGTGGAGGGCACACAGCTCTCATCCCCTAATTCGATTATGATTCCAGGGCATTTATTCTGGGTTTCATTCAGGCCCTGGGGCTCTGGAGGGCTCATGCTTGGTGGCTAACCGCAAGAAACAGTGTTAGAGCGGGAGGCTTGTGATCAGACCTCCACCGCTGAGCGTGTAGACGGAGTGCTATGATAAAGGAGGGGCAAAAGAAGCGAGGGAGTCAGAGCAGGCTTCCTGGAGGAGGTGACGTTTCCGTAGGGTGACATGAAGCCCAGGTTATGGGTGAGACCAAAGCAGATTCCATGAGGATCATCCAAACTCACATCTGTTGAAGGTGCCCTCCACTGCCGTGCCCTCGTCCTGAGTGGGACCCGAGTTGCTGGTGACTGGGAGGTCTCTGGGCCTCGGAAGGTGTGAAGCCTGCGGGAGATGGGCGGCCGCCTCTGAATGAGACCCTGCTCCTTGGGGAGTCACATTCTGTATGGGACCCAGGGGCTGGAAGTGGCCCGGGACAGAGCTGAAGTCTGCCTCACACGCCCCTGGAGATACCCACAGCCTCTCACCTGAAATTCTGGGACCGTGCCCTACTTATCTGGGGTGTGTGGCCAAGGGGAAGGTCCCCCTTCCTTCTTCCCCAAGTGGGAGGGCCTCGGGGACTCGATCCAGCTGTGTGAAGCACGTTCAGGTGTTCTGCTGAGCTGACCTCTGCCGGAGGGAATGCACCCTCCACAGGAGCCGGCTCCGCCTGACTTCCAAGCTCCGTGGCCATGTTGAAGAGCAGGAGAGGAACATCCCACTATGCCCAGAGGCAAAAACAGAGCCACCCCTGGGCAACTGGGGAGGAGGACAGAAATAAACACTTCTGTGGGGGATGATGTTGGCAATTACATTTGGGACTTGGGTCCACCCAAAGAGAGAGCTAGACCACCTCTCCCAAAAAGTGATTCATGCTTTGCAGGCGGCAGGCACTTCCTTTGTGTGCCAAAGAGAAATGTGTGCCAGATTGCTGGAAGTGAGCAGCAGATAAAAATACAACTCAAGTCCCCGGAGCCACACCTCCTGGCTGCTTTGCAAATAGCCTGCTCTGGAAAAACCCGACTTGGAGAGTCCTCCGGAGTCAAAACTTGCCGCAGTCTGGTGGAGGCACGGCCTGCCCCCTGGTGGTCTGGGTTCTGCAGAGCGACACCACTTCCCACTCTTGGGACGCTGCAAGTTCGGCTCAAAGTCCAAGTGAGCATTTATTTGAAAATAAGCCAGTGCTCTTCCTCACCTTCGGGACTTTTTGATGGCATGTCTAACAAAGAAATAGTTCATCCATTCCCGATACAGGCTGTGCTTTCTTTAACATTTACTGACTTCTCTCCTATTCCGCAAAAACAAGCAAGTTTTCCTGTAAGGATGAACTCTACAGACAGAAAAGTGGTTTTGTCATTAAACCATAAAGAGAAAAAAGGTTTAGAAAAGCAGAGAGACTCCAAGCTGATGTGCGTGCGTTCTGTTTGGTTCATTCCCTGGGTATCAAGTGTTACTGAAGATGCCGAAATTTAACGTCCGACATGGCCCCATAACACACGCTTGAAAGGACCATTCCCGCTCTACCCCTTACCAACTGCGTGACCTTAAGCCAGGCATTTAAACTCTCCATGCCTCAGTTTTCTCACCTATAAAGGGGGGATGATAATAGAATCTATTTCATGGAATCTGTGTGGGGATTAAATGGGTAGATATACATAAGCTATTTGAACGATGCCCTGTGTGTGGCGTGTGCTATACCTGCATTTGAGATTGCTGTTGCTGCTGCCGTTGTTATTTTAAGGTGCAACAGCAACAATCCAACAATCAGATCTTGATATACAAATAAGAAGTGTGGCAAATATCTGTCACTTTTAGCCACTAGTCTCCAAAATCTGTTCCATTTGGGGGCTGGTCCCTTTTTGCACTGTGGACATAAAGAGGTCCAAAATCTCCTTTTCCATCCTTGGGTAGGTGGATTGTGGCCAGGTAGCCTCCATGCAGGGCAGGAACCATGCAGAAAGGGCACACAGATGCAGGGACAGCCAGGTTAATCCAGGGTGGCAGAGGGGTGCCAGAGTCCCTCAGCAGGGCTGGGAGTAGTCAGTGCAGGGAGGAGGGACAGAGGTGGCCCCGCAGGCCAACCAGTGCCAGGTGACCTTGCTGGGCCCTGTGGTGACAGCACCCTTGTTTCTTTTTTCACCAGTTCTCTGCCCCTCCTCTGAATTCTGTGAGCTGCCCAGTGGCTTCACTTAGTCATAGTTCTGTCACTTCTATCCAAGAATCCCGACTGTCACAGCAGACTAGGGCCCAGAGAAGGCAAGTGGCTTACTCAGGGTCACACAGCAATTCCGTGGCAGAGCCAGGCTGTACCTGCTTAAGTTGGCCACCCCTGTCCTAGTGAGCTAGTATGTCCTTCCCAGCTCTGCCATATCCAAAGTCAAGGACACAGGTGGCTCTCTTGGGAGCCACAGCAGATTTGGAGGAGTAGTGACAAATTCTTAGCTGCCGTGGGACATGAGAAAAGCTCAAACCGGTACCTACTAAGGCACCTCGTTTCTTCCCCTGCTGCTGACTTTCTTCTTAGTTACAGATCCCTTCTGTCCAGGCAACATCTGTGGTTGATGGCTCACGGGCTCCCCCGAGTGGTCAGTGGCTGGCAGCAGAAACCCTGGAGGCTTTGACTAGGAGCTTCCAGAACTGAAGACAGAGACCCTGAAAAAGTAAGAGGAGGGCAACTGTGCTTTGGCCTCTGACTCTCATGCATGGTCAGGTAAGGTCAGGCCCCTGGGAGCAGAGGGGGCTCAGACCCAAGCAGTGTTTCAGAGAGTGAATGTGTTTCTGGGACTGGATTCTCCCTGAGGCACTCACCTGTAGGGTTCGGTCCCCGGAGGCCCCTGCCACGCTGGTCTTGGTTGTCCTCTGGATCTGTAAGCCAGCCTCCCCATGTTTTGAGTCCAGTGACATGCATGGGGCTCATCTCCACTTTACGGACTCCAAAAGTAGCTCACAAACTGCTGAGCACCACGCAGAAAGAGAGACGCGTGTGCTGCAGGGCGGGGGTGTGCCTGAGCATGCCTCACGTGCGCACACACGCGCACACACACGTATGCACATATGCACATGCATGCAGGCACATGCACACACACCTGCACACATGCATATATGGACACACGTGCACAGGCACAGCCACAACCCACTTTGTCAACATATCATTAGCTGAGCTTC
>NW_012103131.1:983424-991986 GCF_000951045.1 Mandrillus leucophaeus | reverse complement strand
TGTGCATATGTGCCTGTGTGTGTGCATGTGTGTCTGTGTGTGTGCTTGTGTGCCTGTCTGTGTATGTGCATGTGTGCCTGTGTGTGTGTGTGCATGTGTGCCTGTCTGTGTGTGTGCATGTGTGCCTGTGTGTGTGTGCATATGTGCATGTGTGTGTGTACATGTGGGCCTGTGTGTGTGTGTGGGATGAGAGAATGGATGCTCTAAATGGAGAGACTTGGAGAGAAGTCAATGATGGAAAAGTCTTTATGAGAAACTCAGGAAAACATGGGCTCCTTGGACAAGGAGGTTCAAGAAGGAGGAAGTGGTCCAGGTGAGGCTGGAAGGGCAGGTAGGGGAGAAGAGCCATGGAGTTGTCACTGAGGGGCACATTGAAAAATGCAGAAAGGAGGCTGTGCTAGGGAGAAATGAGAAAGGAGGCTCGGCTAGGAAGCCACTGTGAGCAGAGAAGCACATGAGTGGGTGTGAGAACTGCATAGGGCATAGAATCAGCAGGACCTGGTGAAGGCTGGGGTGAGGACATAGAGGAAGGAGGTCAAGGCCGACTCCCCGGCTTCTGGATTGGGTACCTGGGCAGCTGGAGGGGGCAGCCACGGTAAGGAGCACAGGATGGGAGCCAGCCTGCTGGGGCACTGGGAGGAAGCTATAAAGGCAAATCTACTCGAACGTGAAATTGAGATACCTGTGAGAGGAGAGGAGGAAGGCAAGGGGTAATCAATGGAGCCCTGGCTTAGGTAGAATTTCTTGTAAGGTGAGAAAGTCCTGGATGGACTTTTCATCCTCGGGGAGTAAAGGGCCACTGAGTGGGGAGAGGGTCGGGGAGGTGGACAGGGCTTCTGATATAGGGTCACGTTCTAGAGGAGCTGGGGTGGAGAATGATTCAGAGCTCCCATTTAAGGAGCTCCTCCCCATCCTTCTACATACAGGAGGGAAAGGGGAAAAGACAGCCAGAAAAAAAATGTCTATATCCTGGTTTCTACGTGCAGGGGTCAAGATTATGGTTTTGTAGAATCCAGAAAACCTTGGAGGAGCTATGCAATTCTTGATCTCTTTTATCTACCAGCGTCCAAAACCCTTCCTACTGGGCACTGGTTCCTTTTCACTGTGGAAATAAGAGACAGAAATTCCTTCTCCTCACCCCTGTGCAGATGGAGGGCAGCTATGTGACCTCAGCACTTGAGCAAGTTGCTTACCCTTAGAGTCTCTGTGAGATGCGTGATGGCAGAAGCCATCTTTATTGATTTGTAGTGAAGATTAAACATGAGAAGCAGGGAAAGGAAGGCAGGCAGGAAGCCCCGCCCCCTGAGTCCAGTTCTCCCCAGATGTTGGCCGTTATTGTTGTGCTGTCTAAGTCCCTTTTGCTGTGCAGGTTTGCATGTGTGCAGGTTATATTTTCCAGGTGTCTTCTGACATGGTCCAGAGAAAGAGGGACACTGAGGAGCACTGCCTGCAGTGACACTCTGGGACCTTGGCACAGAGCCTGGCAGCTTATGAGTATGCTGAAACAGCTTCCCATCGGGTGAAGCAGCCAGACTCAAGAGAAGCAAGGAAGTTGCACTGAATGTCTAACAATCATCTGTAGTTTTTTGGTAAAAATAACCTATATTCACTATGAGAAATAACCATCACCCACTGTGGTAGGCAGGATATGGATCCCCCACTTCTCAGAAAATGTCCTCACTCTAATCTCAGAAACCTGTGAATATGTTACTTTATGTGACAAAGGGGGCCTTGCAGGTTTGATTCTATTAAAGATCTGGCGGTGGGGACATTATTCTGGTGGGTCCAGGGTAATCACATGAGTCCTTCAAAGTGGAGAACCTTCCTTGGTTTGGGCAGTGAGATGAGATAGATGGTGTTCTGTTCTTGTCTTCAGAAACACAATATTGTGTGTGTGGGTCTTCTTGGTTTTTCATGTCTACTGTCTTCTCTAAATTTCCTTTCATGCCATATTAGTCTGTTTTGCATTGCTGTAAAGGAATATCTGAGACTGGGTAATTTATAAAGAAAAGAGGTTTATTGAGCTCACCGTTCTGCAGGCTGTGCAAGCATGGTACCGGCATCTGCTTGACTTCTGGTGAGGCCTCAGGAAACTTTTACTCATGGCAGAAGGTGGAGAAAGAGCATGCATGTCACACAGTGAAAGAAGGAGCAAGAGAGACGCCAGGCCTTTTTAAACAACCAGGTCTCATGTGAACTCATTGCTGTGGGGCGGCACCAAATCATTCATGAGGCATCCACCCCCAGGACCCAATCACCTCCCATCAGGCCCCACATCCAACCCTGGGATCACATGTCAACATGAGATTTGGAGGGGACAGACACCCCAACTCTGTGGCATGCTTTTGTTCTTTTCCATTTGTTCCATGTGTCCTCTGTTACTCCTAGGTGACACTAGTTGTTAATTCTGTTCTTTGTTGTTTCCAATATGGCTTTCAATGCCTCAGAAGGGTGGGGAGGAGGGTGCTGAGGTGGCCTGGGAGAGACTGAAGCTTCAGCTAAGTTACATCTGGACACCCCTTCACCAAATGCTTTCTCTTTCTGCTGCAGAAGCCTGCCTTCGCTCAGCTTTCTGACTTTCAAAAATGGTGTGGCTCACAGTTCATCTCACTGCAATGTGGCCCATCTATGCTGCAATTCTGTGCTCTCAGCCTCCCTCCCTTCTCATACCCTCAGCTCTTCTCTTAGGAAAAGGGTAGATCAGCAGGGGCCTTCTCTTGTCTCCGCCCTCTCTGGGTCTCCACGACTGCATAACCAATGCAGCAGTCTTAGTGGCTTCAAACAGTCATCATTTGATCATATCTTATGATTTTGTGGATCAGGAATTTGGGGCAGGCTCTGCTGGGTGCATCTTCTGTCCCACATGGCAATGGCTGGAGCCATCAGTGACATTCAGTTGGTGACTAGTCTGGTCTTGGAGGATCCCAGATGGACTCAGATTCCTGGGGCCATGGTGGGGACAACTGGAAGGATAGGCTGTCTGGGGTGCCCCCTTTCTCCCTGGGGTCTCGGTGTCTCTTGACATGGTTTCTCCAGCAGGGCAGTTAAACTTTTCTCATGGTGGCTCAGGGCTCCAAGAGACAGGAAGCACAGATTTGAAATAGTCTCTGTAAAGCCCAGGCCAGAACTGACAGAGCATCACTTCTGTTGTCCTGGAGCCGAGGGGAGGAAAATAACTTCTCAATGAGAGGACTACTGAAGAATTCATGGCCACCTTGGATCCACGCCATAGAGACTCTGAGGGGAGGAGTCAGTAAGCATTTTTCTTGAAGGCAGTAAGTATTTCAGGCTTTGAAGACCATACAGTCTCGTTGCACCTACTGCACTCTGCAGTTGTGATGTGGTAACAGCCATAGACCGCAGGCCAGTGAAGGAGCCTGGCTGTGTTCCAATAAAACTTTACTCATAAAAACAGCTCGCAGGCCATCGTTTGCCAACCTCTGTTCTAAAGGAACACAGTGAGTCGCTTTGGGGACATTTCCCCTGTCACCTCTAAGTCTTATTCCAATCTACAGATCATTTGATAGGCCTCATAGGACCACATCACTTTCTCTCAGGACTCTGCGTCCTACCTGTGGCCTCGGGAAGTTGTGTGGACACCAGTCTGCTTTGCTTTGGCCCAGATGTCACAGAACGTGTGGCCCATGCACGTCGCAGGCTGTAGTTTGGGGCCATGGCCATTTCCTTGTTTGATTGATGGGGTTGGGTTGGGCTTTTTCCCTCTCCTGTGTGTGCGTGTGTGTGTGTGTGTGTGTGTGTGTGTTTTGAGGAATGCCATTTTTATCTGGAAGTGAAAATTGCTTTTGAATGTGGCTGGGGGAAGTTTTCAAATGTGGTTGGGAGTTCACAAACAGCCCACCGGTCCTCTCCTCTGTCCGCTCTCTTCTAACCCGCCCTCCTTTTCCACTGTTTCTTAAAATCCCTCCCACTGTGGAGCCACATTATTTTTTTGAGTGGATGTAAGACACAGACACAGACACAGAGTTAGGACCTGGCATGGCAGCTGCAGGCAGCACGTTCTTACCTACCCATTTCCCTGCAACTACCAGCATCAAGATGCAGGCACCTCCTCCCTGCCTGGGCTCCCCACACTCCAGCTTTCAGCTGCCACCTCAGGGATATTGCAGAGAGTAATGACAGCGGGTAAGGGAATGGAGCAAGTGGGCACTGCAGGTCCTGCTGGAACCCAAATTCCTTATCATTAGGGTGACAGCACAGCACAGCTCTCTCTTGCCCTCATGATAGGGCAAGAAGGCTCAGAAGGGTGGTCAATGTGCCCGGCAGAAGAGATGGGAACTTTTGCCTTTGGAGAACCTGGATTTCCCAAAGCACAGCTTACAAGGTGCTCTGAACTAGAACGCCTGCCTGCCTCACCGGTGTCACCTTGACCAATCCCCTCTCATTCTGTTCACTCTACCAGGCTGAGTGAACCCATTTTCAACTCATCAAGTGGGCCACCCTCCATCTTGCTTCTGGGACTCTGCTTCTCTGGTCTCTGTCTGGGAGGGACTATCTTTTCTGTGCTCTGTCTGGCTAACTCTGAACTTGTCCTTAGAGCTTAGCTCATGCATTACTTTGAAGGGCACCACCACCCCTGCCCCCAGGCCATCCTCAACCCAATCTGTATGATCCCCTTTCCTGGGATTTCTTAGCCCTCCCATTGCCTTCTCACCTTTTCTATCTATTTTTTCTACCCATGAGGCGGTAGGATTTCCAGAGGTGAGGACATTCTATGCTGTGTCCTTGTGATTGGCACAGTGCCTGTCATACAAAAGTCACCCAATAAATATCGGTTAAGGAAATACATAAATGAGACATAGTGATATGCACAGGCAGGTAGAGCTAGAAGAACTCATTTTTGAGTTAAGCCTCCCCAACGAATGATCTAATTTTAAAATGCAAACCTGGAGGCAGAGAGAGCAGGGGTCTTTGCAAGCGGGCAGGTTTACACATCACTTGGAAAGCAGGACAACTTTGTGCTTTTCATGTGCCTTTGTTGTCTTTGGGCTTCCCAACACCATGCCCTCTCCTCTTGGGGTATTTCTCCTCCACCACTGTATGCCACCTGGGAACTATCAGTGTAGGAGCCCTGCCCTCCCTTAGGCCAAGGGGTGGATGTGAGATCAAGCAGGACCAATTGGACTTTCTCCTAGGATTCAAAATCTGGGGCAGAGAGACTTAAGGATGAAATTGTATTGATTGGTGGTAACTCGTTTACTGCAGTAGTCAAACCTCAGCCAAGTTCTGAATAGTTCCCATTGCCTGTGGCAGAAATAACCAGTGCTGTCCAGGGTTCCACCTCTACTTCTTCCTGGGAACAGACTTAGACTACATTTTCCAGGCTTCCTTGCACTTAGTGGGATGTGAATGGAAGTGATAAGTCCATTTCCCAACGTGACCCATTACAAAACTCCCGTACGTGGGCCTCACTCTGTCTCATCTTATATTGGCTGAATGGAATCCTCTCCATTCAGCCAGTATAAGATGAGGCAGACTAAGGACCTAGAACAGAGAGGAGCCACAAGATGGAAAGAACCTGGGTGGCTAAATGACTGTAGAGCAAAGAGCCACCCTCCCACCCACCCCTGGTCTGATAAGGCTATGACACATTGAAGTGTATTAAGCTACTGAAATGTTGGGCTCCTTATTACAGAAATTACTCTACCTCCATTAATTCTGGTTGTGCCCATTTCTGAGCCCCCAGCCGTCCCATAGATTCTTTCCAATAAATTTCTTTTATACTCAAGGTTTTCTACCCATGGCCACATTTTGTTGTTTGCAATCAAAGGACCCTCATGATGTGACTTGGCAGTGGCTATAGAGACCATTTTCCAAAAGTAAGGTCCAGAGAGGTGAAGTAAATAGCCCATGAACAAACACATGTAAATGGCAGATCTGAGCCTGGAACCCAGACCTCCTGACTCCTCATCAACCCCCTTTCCACTGCCCTGGGATCTATCTTGCCCAGAACATAAATCTGGATTCCTGTGATGGCAGCAAAATGCACAGTGTCACCTGCATGCATCGATTTTGCCCAGAGGACCCTGTGCCTGCACTGGGGGCTCAGAGGAAGGATCGATGTGGGGCCCAGATCTTTGGCTGTAAATCACAGCAGAGAGAGCACAGCAGAGCTGTTTTCTGGCAATAAATTCACCTCCAGCCAGCAGCCCAGCTTTTCTCCTTTCATGATTCTACCTTGTAGATCAGACACTGTTTGAAAGAGAGAGTGGGACCATTCCTTGCCTCGTTTATTTTCCCCTAATACTTTTAAAGAAACTTAATTTTGAAAAAGAATTTAGATTCACGGAAGAGTTGCAAAGATAATACAGAGAGGTCCAGTATACCCCTTGCTCAGCTTCCCCGCATGTTAACATCTTCTATAATATAATCATTAAAACTAAGAAATTAGTATCAGCACTGGTAGTAATTCAGCTACAGGCTTGATTTGGGTTTCCCCAATGTTTCCACTGATGCCCTTTTCTATTCCAGGGTCCAATCCAGGATATGATGGTCATCCTATCTCCTTCACATCTGCCAACCTGTTAGAGATTTTCAACCTTTCCTTGTTTTTCCTAACATTGAGAGATTTGAAGAGTATTAGTCTGGTGTTCTGTAGACTGTCCTTCAGGTTGAGTTTGTCTGATATTTTCTCATTAAGAGAGTGTTGTTTTGGATTTGGGAGAAGAATAACACAAAGACGGAGCACCCTTCCCTTTGCACCATGTGAAGCTGCACATGATATCAACATGATTGATTAGAAGTCATGAGAACTTTGGTCACTCAGTTTAGGTGACGTCTGCCAGGTTCCACCACCATGCGGTTTACTTTTTTCCCCTCTCCATACTTGATTTGTCATGAGTGAGTCACTAGGTCTAGCCCACACTCCAGGAGAGAATTTTCCCTCAACACCTTGAGACATGAACAATGCCCCCTGGGGTCTGATGACCTCCTGCTCAGCCCTAGGGAAAGGGGAGGGCCAAGCCAGTGGCCTTGGCTCAGCTGCAACTGAGTCCTATCTTCTACAACTCTGCTCAGCTGCCCACTTGCCGCTCAAGGACAGGAAAGAGGCTGGCTGAGAACTGGCCTCTTGTTAAGAGCCTGGTGAAGGCTGGCAGGTTGGGGCCAGGTGGGGATGCTGAGGAGGTTTGGGGGTGCTGGGGCCGCCCCTTCTCCCTCTCGTGGTTCCTCCCTACCTGCAGCAGAGATCCCCAGCTTCCCCCTTTGGGAAGCTGAGAGGTTCAGAGAGCACACAGACTTGGGGTTCTAGTCTTTCAGGAGTCTGGGATGTTGGTGCTCCTCCATCTGGCAAGCTCTGGATGATGGAGCCAACACAAAAAGAAAAATGGCCACGTGGGAAATAAAGAGCTGTTTTGTCTGGTCAGATGCCCAGAACCTCCAGTGTGAACCTTTGGTTAAAACAAACCAATCAACCAACAAACAAACTCCATTGAAGAGAAAAGTTTCCAATCAAGGGCAACTCATTTTTGGAATGTGGAGTCTCAGGCGTGCCCTGGGAGAAGAGGAGGCAGAGGCTGGATCTGTCGGGCACAATCTGGGCACACTTACCTAGATCAACCCACTACCTGCCTGGTCACAGGTGGGCAGAGAGAGGCAGGCCTGCTTCTAGAACAGTAGTTCTCAACTTGAGTTGCATGTTAGAATCTCCCGCAGAGCACCAAAAAGTATTCATTTCCCGGGTTCTGCCTCTAAAATGACTATAATTTAATATTTCTGAGTGGGGTTTGGAAATTAGCATTTTAAAAATAATCCTCAGGTGATTGTTTCCCCAGGTGTTGAGCTATGATTGTAGCCCATTGCTTTGCTCCTCAAAGTGTGGTCCTCTGACCAGCATCAGCTGGGAGACTTAGACTAGCCCAGCCCTGGGCGCCCTGGCACAGCTGAGTCAGAAGCTGACTGTTAAGAAGATCCTGGGGAAGTTTGGGAGGCGCCGGATTAGCAGGTAGGGTGTGCCTTCTGCATGGGAGCAGGGGAGCGGCTGTCCCCCCATGGAGGAAGCACAGAGCAGGGCTAGCACGTGGGCATCCACCTTTGAAACAGTCACCATGCCTTCCAGCAAATGCTGCGGACGCCGACCAAACAGCTTAGCAACCCTCCTCCCATGACAGGGACAAGCATCAGGCAGGTGCTGGGAGAAGCTGCCAGTGTTTCTCAACATGTCTGCCTCCCCGGGAGGGGCAGCATGGGTGGAATCCCCCAGCTTCCCATGGACTGGACAGAAACGTCAAGAGGGACAAACACCTTCTCATCAGTGGGTCCGGCCTCCTTTACCTCCTGCTGCAGGCCTTCCTTGGGCAAGCCCTGTTTAAACCCCTCTGGGACTCAGCTGCCTTCTCTGTAAAGTGGAAACAATAATGATTTTCTTGTGGGTTGGTCACTGATGAGATGGCACAGGTGAAAAGCTGGGCCTGGTGTTCAGTACTGGTTCAGCACGGTCAAGGCCTGCTTGGAACAATGTATTCGAGCCAGGGGCACTTCTTTGGGCCTAAATGAGTCAATTCCTCCCGCCTCCTAAGCAGTACCTCTCTCCCCTCCCCTCCCCTC
>NW_012103131.1:935176-982874 GCF_000951045.1 Mandrillus leucophaeus | reverse complement strand
CTCCTCCTCTTCCTCTCCTCTCCTCTCCAGATGTCATCTCCGATGAAGTTTTGACCTTACTTTTGAGGGTTCCAACTCTGCCAAGACAGCACAGCCCACCTCTCATTAGGAGGCAGAGCGACTGTCACTGAGGTTCATATCATGCTGGTTTCATCAACATCTCTACTTTTGATGTGTTTGGCAAAGTGGCTCCTGAAAGGTATATAGGAACAAATACAAGCACCTGCTCTGTGCCACCACCTTGAAACCCACTATTTCCTGTAATCTTCCTGAGAACACTGTGATGTGTGGATTATCATCCCCTGGGCAGATGTGTGAGGAGCTGCAGATCAGAGAGGGGGAGTAACCTGCCCACACTCACACAGCACTGGAGCCCACTGTGAAGCTGGGGTTCGGATCCCGTCCTCGTTCTGTGAGACTCCGAAGCCTGCTCCTTTCGCGAACCCTGCCGCTTTCCCTTTTCCCTTTCTTCCTTCCCTCCATCTGTGTTTTTGGTTAAACAAAACAATTAATTTTTACTCAAAGTGAAAAATAACAGAATAGGAAGATACAATTCCATAAAGAACTATAAATCAATGCAACTGCTAGAAATTAGCTGCTGCTTTACCCAGCCCTGGGGGTGCTACTCCCCTGCCTGTCATTTGCAGCAGAGCCTGTGATATAAAAAAAAGTTCTGAATCCCGTAACGAAGCATCAGAGATGAGAAGGGTTGAAGGTTCTGTGCTCCCGTTCAGCTTCCCTCATCCCAGCCTCCACCACCCTGACAGGTCTGTCCCCAGCAGAAAAGCCAAAATCAGGGGTGGGGGAACTCAGGGGAAGGGGTCCCCACCCCACCCCACCCCTTAGCATCAGTTTCTGCTGGATCTTGAAGTTTGGAAATTTGAGGAGCATGAAGTCCATGTTTATCTGGGTCAATGGGAATAAAATTCAGAATTTTTTTTAGAAATGTCACCTAAAATAAGCTTTTCAGACCAACCCGTCCACTTCCTAAACTACTTCCTAGCCCTGCTCTCCCATGATGCTCCCCGCACTGCATGCCAGAATGTGCCCCTTCTTGGTTGAAACTGTGGTTTTGTTGAGGGATCTTAAGTAAGAACTTGAGCTAGGAAACCGAGGAGTGCTCCCCGGGACCACACACCCTCCTCCCTGTCAGGTCCCCAAGGAACAGACGTGCATTGAAGGAGGCAAAGGAGGCGGAGACACAGCGTGCCATGGCTGAGATTGGGCCTCAACTCCAGTGGGCGGTTTGTGTAAAATACAACAAACCCGGTCAGCTGGAGTTACCGCCCCCGGGACCGCTTAGTGCACTTCCCCAGAAACCCTCCCTGTTTCTCCTTCCCACTCCCGTGGGAAGAAAAGCCCCATGGGCCATGGAAGCAGAGCAGAGGGGCCCCCAGGAAGGCTTCCAGAGGAAGAGGTGAAGGGGGTGGCTTCATGGCCTCAGGCTCTGGCCTTTGCTACCCTGGGAAAGCCTGAGAGCTGCTGCTAGCTGAGCACGGGGACCTGTTTTATAGCCCAGCCTGGTGGAATCTGGGCATTTGTGATAGGAGGGGTTGTTCTGAGGGTCCCAAACAGGTCCTCATGAGGTCAGCCATCCTGGGTCTTGGGGGTCCCAGTGTGTGTGCAGCCACCAAACACATCTTGGGCCGGAGTCTCCTGCATGATTAGGTTGTTGCGTCTATGACACAAGAGAGGACGCTGGAACCATTGTGAAATACGGCCCCATAGACAAATACGTGGATTTTGAGATCTTAAGGAAGTTGATCACTTGGGCCCCTGGAGTCTGCCCATCACCAAGTTGGCACATCTAGGCCACAAAGGCTGGGAGAGGGACCTGGGACTAGAGACCCCACTACCTCCGACACCTCCTCAGGAGCAGCGCTCTCCAGGTTTCGGTGGGCCAGGAAATGGGCAGAAGAATATTGGCAGTCCTCACCTGCTCCCCCTGGTTTGTGATTCTCTTCCCAGCCAGCATCTTGCTCTAACTTAGCCTGAGCGCTGCTCTGTGAGGTACCCATTTGACAGACTAGGACCCTGAGGCTTGAGTCTCCCAGGCCTGGAATTCCTGCCCCATGAACAGCCTCCTGGGATTCCCATCTCGCAGATCCTGGGCACAGAGTGCAGCTAACTCTCCCAGCGCAGAGCCAGCTCTAGGGAAGGAGGAAGGGAATCCTGTCCAGCCCGTAGCACTGGGTGGAATACGATGGCGGGCAGCACTGGAGACCCTGACTCAGTGGGTCTGAGGAGGGCACGGGAATCCATCTTTCTAACACGTTCCCAGGTGGACCTGCTGCCATCCACAGCCGACTTAGGGGACCAGGGCTCTGCAGCTGTGCTCTGGACTCCGGCACACATAGGCGTTAGGGGCTCTTGTTTGGATTTAGGGGTCTGGTGAGCCCTGAGATGCTGCATTTCTAAAAGGCTCCTGGTGCAGGCAGGGCTGTTGGTCCGAGGACCACACTTCCCACCCCAGT
Organism: Mandrillus leucophaeus; assembly: GCF_000951045.1. Classification (NCBI taxonomy): domain Eukaryota; kingdom Metazoa; phylum Chordata; class Mammalia; order Primates; family Cercopithecidae; genus Mandrillus; species Mandrillus leucophaeus. The sequence goes on along the minus strand of NW_012103131.1, from coordinate 980,400 downwards.
GGGCAGGCCTTGGTCATTGCAGATGGGAGGATGCAGGGAGGTGGCTGGGCCAGCTCTCCTCCTGCCCCCTGCTGCTGGGCCTCTCTGTGAAGCAGGGAAATCAGATGTAAAAGCCAGTGAGAAAGGGACAGCCTGGGGACATCTTGCCCATCCTCCCCCATCCCAGAGGCCGGCCCCATATGAGCTTCCCCTATCCAGAGGCCCACCCCCCATGAGCTTCCCCCATCCCAGGGGCCTGCCTTGCATGAACCTCCTCCATCCCAGAGGCCAGCCCCCCATAAACCCCCCAATTCCAAGGGCCGGCCCCCCATGAACCTCCCCCATCCCAGAGGCCGGCCCCCCCATGAACCTCCCCCATCCCAGAGGCCGGCCCCCCACGAGCCCCCCCATCCCAGGGGCCGGCCCCCCATGAACCTTCCCCATCCCAGAGGCCGGCCCTGCGTTAGCCCCCCCATCCCAGGGGCCGACCCCCCATGAGCCTCCCCATCCCAGAGGCCAGCCCCGCATGAGCCTCCCTCGGAGCTGCCCTTGCCCGTCGGGAGAGTTGAGCTCCGATGGGCCCAGAGCAAAGCCGACGACTCACCCTGACCATGGAGCCCCTGGCCTGTCCCAGGAGAGCCTGTGCTCACTTTTCGGAGGACTTCCCCTCACTTCAGTTGCCATGTGAGCGGTGGCACATCTCTGCAGACCCCCAGAGGTGGATGTGGCCTTCTGCTGGCTGCTGGGCACCTCCCCCCCAGGCCTGGCTGGCTCCCTGCGTTACAAGGGAGGCCTCATCTTCCCTCAGAGCCCTGCTCAGCCCCGGCCTGGGTGGTAAAGCCCTGGGGCCCAGAACGCCTAATCCCTGTGGGTGCAGTGCGTTAGCTTCCAAGGGCAGCCATAACAAATTACTACACATGGAGGGACTTGAAACAACAGAATGTTGTTTCTGGAGGCCAGAAGTCCAGTCCTGTGGGGTCATGCTCTCTCTGAAGGCTCCAGGGGAGGATTTTCCTTGCTTCCCTCTTAGTTTCTGGGGCTTGCCCGCAATCCTTGGCTTGTAAATGCATCACCCCAGTTTCTGCCTCGCTCCACATGGTCTCGGTCTTCCCTCTGCATGTCTGTGTCTCTGTGTCTGAATCCCGCTCTTCTTTCTCTTAAAGGACATCATTTATTGGATTTAATGACCATCAAACCCAGTATGACCTCAACTTGACTACATTTGCAAATATTGTATTCCCAAATAAAATCACATTCACAGGTATTGAGATTAGGACTTGAACAGATTTTTCAGGGACACACAATTCAGCTCATAGCTGCCTCTCTGTCCCCCAAGACCCCTGGAGTATAGCCGGAAAGGATCTAGCATCAGGCTCTACCTGGAGCCGGAAGCAGCCCCCTCTCCAGATGGTCTAGACATGGTCAGATGCCCCAGTGCTGCTAATTCTCAGTGCTCCATCACCCTCCCTCCTCCTGGCCTCCAGCAGAGCCTCTTCAGGCCAACAGATTTGCAAAAAGAGGAGGGAGAATTTGTTATTCAGTCCTCTGTGTGTGGTCCTCACATGGCTCCCTGGGCACCCTCCGTTTTCAGAGCATGTTTGTATCCAGGTCTCCATCTCATTGTGAGCCAAGGATCATTGACTCCATTGTACAGATGGGGAAACCGAGGCTCAGAAAGGGCAAATTGCTTGCCCAGTGTCACACAGCCGAAAGGCATAGCTGGGACTTGAAACCAGGTCTTCAGAAGCCAAGTCTAGGATAACTATTGATCAGCTCCTTCAGTGACATCAAATGGAGGGGTCCTGTACATGTTGGGGACAGGCATATGACAAGGGGACCTCTGACTGGAGCAGGACTGGCGCTCACTGATGTGCTGCAGAGGGTGAAATGGTCACTTCTCCCGCCATCTGCCCGCCCCGCATGCCCTGCCGGATGACACATGGATAAGATGTCGTGAGAATGATCTCCCTAGGGACATAAATATCCCCCTCTTGATAGCCCGGCACCCTGCTTTCATATTGTTATGGCAATCTTTTTTCATTTTTTAGCATCTGCTGTTCAGAACGCTTCATACCTTGAATAGAGAATGAAGTGAAGGCATAAATCAGCAGCACAGCGCCCGCCTGGCCAGCTCCCGGGGTCTGTGCCTGGCCACCTCCGCTGCTTACTGCCGCTGATCTAGGAGCTATTGTAACTGCTGCTTGGTTTTAAGGCCTGTTGATGTATTGGTGGCTTTTTTATATGTGGTGGGTCATTTGTGTGACTGATTTTGTGACTCACGCGCCCGCTGCAGGATGCCCTGGAAACAGGTCTACCAGCTGCGCTCTCAGGATGAAAACATGTGGAGAGCAGACTGGCCAGAGAGGGACCGCCATCACAGTCCCCTCCTCCACTGCCTGCATGGGCCAATTGGACATGGTTGGCCCAGAAAGAAAACAGGAAAATTGATGGAATTCAGGTGTCAGTCTTTGACATCGAAATCCTTTCTCACCCGGTACAGAGTAAATGGTGTGAATGAAGGTAAATAGCAGCTTATGTTCTAAATAGACTCCGAGTAAACGTTCTTGTGCTACCTGTTAGAGTTTTAGCAGGTGGGGGAATCCCTGCGTAGACTTTTCAACATCACAGTGAAAAAAAGAGAGAGGGAGTCGTTGTTCCGTTTCCAGAAGCCGAGTAGCTGAAACAGCTGGGTAATAGGGTTTACGTGTGCTTCATCACCCCACTGGGATGAGTCTGGTCTGCTGTGTATTGCTGGCAACGTTCACTGTCGCAGTGGATTTGCACAAATGCCCAAGTTTACAGGTATTGTCCGGAGGGGTGGACACAGGGAGACACTCCTCTGCGGCAGAGAATACTCCATTGCTCTGCGTCTGAGCAATTCAGCAGTTAGAGAAGGTGAATCCGTTTCTGATTTTAACATGTTCCCTTTTCCCTTTTTTTTTCTCTCCTTCTTACCTGTCTTTCTTAAAACAGAAGGCTATACATTATTCAAGATACTAAGAGGTTTAAAAACAAATAAAATAAGTAAGTACAACCCTATCACCCAGCGTAAGAAATAAAACATTGCATACGCATTAAAACCACCAGTGTTCCCACCCCAGCCGCCTCCTGCTTTCCATGCCGCAGGTGACTTCTTTTCACTTGAATCAGATGCTCTTTAATTCCACACATTTTTGTAGCTTAAGCAACTCACAGTATGGTTTTGTGTTTTACATTTCCTATAAATCATGCCATTTGTCTATTATAAATAATATACATTATTTCATAACTAGTTTTTTTCTTTTTTGGGGTGGGGGACGATGGAGTTTCACTCTTGTTGCCCAGGCTGGAGCGCAATGGCACAATCTCAGTTCACTGCAACCTCCGCCTCCTGGGTTCAAGTAATTTTCTTGCCTCAGCCTCCTGAATAGCTGGGATTACAGGCATGTGTTACCACGCCCAGCTAATTTTGTATCTTTAGTAGAGACGGGGGTTTCTCCATGTTGGTCAGGCTGGTCTCGAACTCCTGACCTCAGGTGATCTGCCCGCCTCACCCTCCCAAAGTGCTGGGATTACAGGCATGAGCCACTGCACCTGGCCTAACTAGGTTTTTTCTTTCAACATTGTTTATGGGATTGATCTGGGTTGATACATGTAGTTCAAGTTCAACCATTTTTACCGCAATAAGCATTCCATTATATGAAACTCACAATTGATCCATTCTCTTGTTGATGAATTTTCATGTGTTTGCTATTAGAAACCATGACTGTGAGCTTCTTTCTTCATCTCCAGCCTCCTGACCCAACCTCCAGGATGGCAGCAGCACTACACTTAGCACATGCTGGGGAATAATGCTCCCGCTGCCTGTCGGGGAAGAGCATAGCGCGTCAGCTGCCCTCTGCCTTTCAAAGAGATGCCCTTAATGTCAGTTGCAGGGAGGGAGGCCTCCTGCCCTTGGCTTCCCACAGGGTGCAGAGAGTGCATCGCCCTGGCCTCAGCCTTGCGTTTTGTCTTTAGGCGGGCAAGTGCACTGAGTCCTCCAACCCTCATGTACTCATGTGCTCAGTAAAAATGCTGGAACCAGAGCTACGCGCGTCAACTCAGATAAATCTCATCAGCAATGCTGAGTGAGAAAACCTCATGGTGGAAGAATGTACGCGATGTGATGTCACACACAGAATTTAAAACCCAAGCAGAGAGGGTTTCCTTTGCGGAGCTAAGCTGGTGAGATGGCACAGGACAGTGCTGGAGGGTGGTGGGGTGGGGCAGAACGGGGGGCTTTCAAACTATGTTCTGAGGACCTTGGAGCTGCCATGGTGGGGGCGGTTCCAGGGTAGCCCCTCCCCCACGATTTCAGGAAAGCCAGCCCCTCGAAGGGAATCATTTGACTGTGTTAGGACCCCAGCTTTGCTTCTGTGCTCTTTGGCAAGTTTCATGCCACTCTGGGCTTTCCTGTGTCTGTCTAGAATGGGGATAACGATAGTCCCCACGCATGGGGTGGCAGTGAGGAGGACTCGACAGTGCCCAGCACATAACATCCACCAAATTCATTGGGCTCTTTTATGATCATTTACCACTATCTGGTATATTACTCAGGGTTCTCCAGAGGAACATAACCATAGAATATATACAAGGTTGACCTTTGAACAACTCCAGGGTGAGGGGCACCAATCCCTCTTGCAGTTAAAAATCTGCATATAACTTTTGACTTCCCCAAAGCTTAACTACTAATAGCCTACTGCAGACCAGAAGTCTTCTCAATACCATAGACAGTTGATTACTACATAAATAGCCTAGCATCTACATATATTTTATACATTAATAATATACCTGTGATGGTTAATAAGAGTGTCAACTTGATTGGATTGAAGGATGCAAAGTATTACCAACTTGATTGGATTGAAGGATGCAAAGTATTACCAACTTGATTGGATTGAAGGATGCAAAGGAGATTACCATCTGAGTCAGTGGGCTGGGAGGGGCAGACCCACCCTCAACATGGGTGGGCGCCATCTAATCAGCCGCCAGCACTTCCAGAATAAAAGCAGGCAGAATGTGGAAAACCTAGACTAGCTGAGTCTCCTGGCCTCCATCTTTCTCCCATGCTGGATGCTTCCTGCCCTCAAACATTGGACTCCAAGTTCTTTAGCTTCGGGACTCTTGGACCTTCAACCATAGGCTGAAGCCTGCACTGTTGGCTTCCCTACTTATGAGGTTTTGGGACTTGGACTGGCTTCCTTGCTCCTCAGTTTGCAGACGGCCTATTGTGAGACTTCACCTTGTGATCGTGTGAGTCAATACTCCTTAATAAACTCCCCTGTATATATATACATCTATCCTATTCTGTCCCTCTAGAGAACCCCGACTAATACATACCTAACTTTATCTGATTTTTTTGTTTGTTTGTTTTTTAAGACAGGGTCTTACCCTGTCACCCAGGCTGGAATGCACTGGTGCGATCACGGCTCACTGCAGCCTTGACCTCCTGGGCTCAAGTGATCCTCCCACCTTAGTCTCCCAAGTAGCTGGGGCTACTACAGGCATGTGCCACCACACTCAGCTAATTCTTGTATTTTTTGTAGAGATGGGATTTCACCACATTGCCCAACCTGATCTCAAACTCCTGGACTCAAGTGATCTTCCTACCTCGGCCCCCCAAAGTGCTGGGATTACAGGCATGAGCCACTGTACCTGGCCACTTTTTCTTAAATTTTCCAATATTTCTAGGCTATAGGCTATGTGGTTTATCTTCCAGTTTTTTCACATTGTCATAAATTCTTCAAAAATTTTTTCAATCTATTTGTTGAAAAAAAATCTGCAAGTAAGTGGACACATGCCATTTAAACTTGTGTTGTTCAAAGGTCAACTACAGACATGTAAGAGGGGACTTATTATGGGAATTGGCTCATGTGCTCATGAAGGCCGAAGAATCCCTTAATCTGCCATCTGTAGGCTGGAGAACCAGGAAATTGGTGTGGAATTCAGTCTGGGTCTGAAGCCAATGTTGCAACTCAGTCAGAAGCCTGAAAATTGGGGCCACTGGTGTGAGTCCTGGAGTCTGAAGGCCCAGGGTCCTAGAGCTCTGATGTCTGGGGCCAGGAGAAGGTGGATACCTGAGCTTCAGAGGAGAGAGAACTTACTTTTCCTGTGCCTTTTTTGTTCTGTCCGGGCCTCAACGTGTAGGATGCTGCCCGAGCTGAAGGCGGAGCTGCCTTCCTCTGTCCACTGATTCACCTGCGAATTTCTTCAGAAACACCTGCATAGATGCACCCGGAAAGTATTTTACCAGCCAGCTGAGCATCCCTTAACCCAGTCAAGTTGACACATAAAATTAACCATCACATCTGATTTGTAGATTTGCTTTCATGTTAGTTTTACTTTGAACAAAAATGTTCACTTGCTTAAACAAAACGTTTCAAAACTCCTGACCTCATACCTCCCCCTCATGGACAGGAGAAGGTATGGAGAACAGAGGTGTGTTATGACCCAGCCAGGCTCCAGTCACTCATGGGTCCAGCCTGTCCAGCGCTGGCCCTGGGGCTTCTGGCTGGTCACTTTGCTTCTTGGGGCCTGGGCTTCCTGTGGGCTGGAAGATCCTGCAGGCCCCTCCAGTGCTGGCATTCTGAGGCATGCCCTCTCCTCTCCAGCGACTGCAGAGCCAGGAAGGACAGGACAGACAGAATGAGTAGGGGGACCCGGAAACTTGGAGTGTGGTCTGGGAAAACAGACCCAACCAGGACACCGAGCCCAGTGTCCCATCATAGGCTCAGTGCCTGCAAACAAGTCCTAAGCCCCATGCTCCTTGGCAGGCAGGATGGTTCAGGCCAATACTGCATGTCTGCAGGAACTGCTGGTAAGATGACATTGCAACATCAAAGGCACTGCAGAGCTGCCTCTTCTTGCCATTTTGGGTCCAAGGGGTGAGGCTCAGGTCTCCCAGGCACAGAGGAGCGAATACCTGGGCCTACTGAAAAGGACTGGTTCAGTGTTTCTTGGAGAACAAGATCAAGGTCCCCTGGTGGGGGCAGCACTAGCCCAGGAAGCTAAAAACCCACACTCAAGTTCCTACAGCCCTTGGGGAGGAATCTTTCATAGGACATAGGAGACGGACTCTTTTGTAGCTAGAAAGACCTTAGAACATACCCAGGTACGTAGGGGTCTAAGACTCTTCCCAGAGCCGGGCTGGTCTTTAGTTCTCAGGAGTCTGTGATTACCAGAACCTGGAGGCAGCCTTGCCTTCCAGCACTGAGGCCCTGGAGGAGGCCTGGAGGGAGTGGAATCTGGCATGTTCCTTCCCTGGCAGAGGCAGCTGTTCGAGTGATTCAATCGCCTTGGGCAGCTTCCTGGTCTCCAGGGCTGGGCCAGCAGGTACCGGCCAGCAGAAGGGTGCACACTCAAAACAGCATCATCGGTTTGGGCCAAGGTCCCTTCCTTAACTGTCTAATTATGCACACATAATTACTTCCCATGTTTACCACTGTTCTAGGTCCTGGAGACAGAGCCATGTTTTCCTGCAGCTTACAAATAACAAGAAAAAGAAGTGAAATCTGTTCTCTCAGGTGGTGACAAGAGCTAAGCGGCAGACGGGATGGGGATCCTGGTGAAGGGGTGGAGCATATGAGATGGAGAGGCCAGAATGAGCTCCTCAGGTAGGCAGCAGCTTAGTAAAGATGTGAGGGAGGGAGGCAGCCATGTGGATGGGTGGGAGGAGAGCAGTCCAAGCAGAGGCACAGCATGTGCAAAGGCCCCAAGGCAGGATCTGCCTGGCCTGTTGAGGAGTATCAAGGAGGCCAGTGTGGCTGGAACACATGAATGAGCATGAGAGTTGTAAGAGAAGAGGTCTGGCGGCAACAGACTGAGGGGCACATAGAGTCTTAGGAGCCATGGAGTTCTGCTCTTCTTCTATGAGATGGGCCATTGAGAGAATTTAGCAGAGAATTACAAACATGAAAGTCCCAAATTATGAGCATATAAGTTTAATCTTCTTCTTTTTCCTAATTCGATTTAACCCAGTTCTTCTAGTGTGGTGTAGTTTTGTATGGGGTTGTATTAGAGTTCTCTAGAGAAACAGCAATAGGAAATACATTTAAATGAGGATATTTATTTTAGGGAATTGGCTCACACGGTTATAAGGCTGACAAATCCGAAGATCTGCAGTGAGTTGGCAAGTTGAAGACCCAGGACAGCCAATAGTGTAGTTTCTGTCCATGTCCGAAGGCTTGAGAACCAGGAGAGCTGATGGTGTCGTTGTAGCGTAGAGGCAGGAAAAAGCCAATGTCCCAATTCTGAAGTAGTCAGACAGGAGGAATTCTCTTACTCGAGAGAACTGAACTTTTTGTTCTATTCAGGTCTTCAACCAATTAGATAAATGTTGATCTTATCCAAAAACATTGTCACAGAAACACTCAGAATAATGTTTGATCAAATATCTGGGCACATTGTGATCCAGTCAAGTTGATGCAAAAAATTAACTATTACAAAGATTGTAATAAAGAACACAGATCTCAACTTTGCTATTTCCCAGTTGCATGACCCACAGGGACATTACTTAACCTCTTTAAGCCTCAGTTTCTTCATCTGTAAAATGGGGACAGAGTTTACTTCATAGGCATTCGACCTGCACAGTCGTACTTAGATGGACCCATGCTTGCTTGAATGCTCTGCTGTTGAAATTCTTAATAAATTTTAAATAATTTGTTAATAATTCTTAGCAATCTTTAACAAGGGCTCCACATTTTTATCTTACATTGCACCCCACAGAAAATGTACCCAGTGCTGAAGAAGGATAATAACCTTAACTTCCTCTCAGGGTGCTTGTGAAGGTCAAATAAGAAACCACAGGTAAAGCACTCAGCACCTTGCCTGACACAGTATCTGCATCATAAACCCAGCTGTCATTATTGCTAACTACATGTGCAAGCCCCTACTTGGGGCCAGACCCTCAAGTCCACAGAGATGCACATGACTCCTGCCCTGAGGAATTTGTGGTTTATGGTTCGGGAGTTAATGGATTCAGGTAGAACAGCCTGGGTCACGCCCATCCAGGTAAAGGCATCCCCCAGGAGGAAGCCTCCTGATTCTTCACTCCTGTTGGAAATTGAGGACGTTGGAAGGGTCCTAGGCAGGGAGAGGTGATGAGGGAAAGGGCCCAGAAGGTCTCAGTAGCTGGGGAAAGAGCCGCATGGAGAGCGGCATGGGAGGTGTGGAAAGGAAGCCCAGAGCTGGGTGCTGATTAGGGACTGTGACCAGCCAGGCCCTCCAAGGCCACATCCCACTGGCCTGGAGCCTAAGAGGCTGAGAGCCTGCTCACTGGCTGTGTCCCCTGAGTAGGCTCCACATATCTGTAAGCCCCAGGTCCTCACTAAGTAAGTGGGAGACATGACCCAGATGAGGATGAATACACACAGAATGATACCCCACAGAGGGTAAAGGTTATTGTGCAATCAGGAGTGGGAGGAAGGGGCTTCTGGAATACCTGAAGATGTGAGGCACCCATGAGACTTAAAACCTTCGCTTTAAATGCCAGGAAACCACAAGGCACTGTTCTCTCCTGTTCACTTAGCAGAGGGGCCCCGACCTAGCTCCCTGGGCTCCCAGCCCCACCTCACACCCTCCTTGCCAGTCTTTTACTCCCCCGGGAACTCAGAAGGATTATTTTAAATTGCAAATCAGATCATATCACTTTGTTCTGCAAAACCCCCTGGGGCTTTGAGACTGAAATGCTCACCCCATGTATGCCCCCTCCATGTCTGTGACCTCATCTCCCACCACTGGCCTCTCAGTTGCAGCACTGGGGATGGCTGGCTTTTTCTATGCACGGAGTCTCTAGCACCTGCCATCTTGGGGCCCTTGTCCTTGCTGTTCCCTCTGACCGGAGTAATTCCTGTCCCCTATGGCTTGCTCCAGCACTCCAAATGCCCCTCCTCAGACAGGCCAACCCTCACCCCATCCCCTCCCCCATCTTGAACTTAATGACCACCATTGCCTTTTCACCTGGCTGTGTCATCATTGCATGTATTATAACATGACCTATCATTATAGTTCCCTTGTTTATTTTCTGTCTCTCCACCAAAATACAAGCTCCACACAGGTGGATACTTTTACCTTACTTATGTTGTATTGTATCCTCCACACCTAAGATTGTGCCTGCACAGGATATTTCATAAGTGATAGATTCCTGCTTTACAGATACAGAAACTGAGGTTCGATGAGATCACATCCTTTGCTGATAACCCCCAGCTCTGGAGCTGAGACTGGTGGCTGGGCAGTGTGGTGTGCTGGCAAATGTCTTAAACCTGGCTCTCCTGGGAAGGGGGAGGGCCCGGCTGCATTTGCTGAAGTCCATGGTGTAAATACTTCCACCGTGTCCGATTTCAAGTCACCAAGGTGACCTCACTGAATGCGAGGTTCGGAAGGATGCGTCCCTGGGCTCTGGAAGGAAGCCAGTGTCAACCAAATCAGGACCCACTGCCCGGCTACTTCCTATTCCTTCATTTTCTTCACTCTGCACTTTGAGTGAAATAAGTCCTTCTTCGCTTTCCCTTCTAAATCCCAACTACCTCACTCCGCACTGAACACATCAGGTGAAATAACTCCTTCACTTTCTCCCTTCAAATCCTATCTCATACTGAAGAAAACAGTCCGAGCCAAGTCTCTGCATGCCTCTGGGCCTCAGTTTCCCCGTCCATAGGGTGGGATGACTTCTAAGGCCTGGCTCTTCCCCATCATCCTTGCCTGAAGTCTGGGAGCGTCGGTCTTGCGCAGTGCCCCTGTCGACCACCAGGGGACAGTCTTTTCCCACCAAAGACGCCGGCCTCGCCAAGTCCCGGTCGGTGTCCTTGGACACAGCCTGGGTATTGCAGGCCCTGCTTGGCTTATGAATCAGCGATTGTGCCCAGCCCCGAGCGGGCATTTGCAGAAAGAGCCTATTGTTTGCAGTGAGGCCTTTTGTTCCAGCAGTGGCCTGGGGAAACTGGGATTGGGCTGGGGGCCTGATTGCTTCCCAGGGGCCCCTGGTGGGTGTTGGGGTGTGGACCCAGGCGGACCCCTCTCTGCTCTCCCCGCTGCCCACCCCAATCCCATCTACCAGGCTGCTGTGCCGGGCACTGCTCACCTATGCCTCAGCTCTGTCCGAGGTTCTCGCCCCTGCAGACCTCCTCTGCCACCCTCTGAGGCCCGTAGCACGTGTTCCCTCCTCCAGGCCGGGGTTCCTGTTACTTCCTTCAGCCTCATTCAATCCAACTGCACTTTTAGAGGGTAGGAGCTGGGCTTCTCCCTGAAATTTTGGCTCCAGGCATTACCTCAGCCCCGTTTTCTTTTCCGTTTCACTGCAGCGGAGGGACACTCAGGCTTTGGGCGCCGCCTGGGTCTGCAGCAGAGGCGGTGGCCTAACCCTGAGAGGTAGCCCAAGGTCAGGCTGGGGTCTGCGTCCTCCCCTCAGCTCTGCTCTCACAGACGACTGTGAACCCGCGGAGCTTCCATCTCCTGAGCCTAGCCTGGGCGAGCGGCTCGCAGTGCCCTGGCCCAATCCCACCTGCAGCCTGGGAAGCCACAGGGTCACCCAGGGTTCCACGGCCTTCCTGACCACAAAACGGGAATCGCTGCAGCTCCTGGCAGCGGGCATGGTCTGCTGTGAGGCTCCGGGGCTTCCAACACCTGAAAATGTAAGCTAAGTGTGTTCTAGGAATGGTGAGGCCTCATCTTACTCTTTTGTGTGTATGTGTGTGTGTGTGTGTGTGTAAATATCTCTTGCTTCAACTCACGGCAAGATCTGGAGCTGATCCTCCAAAGGAAACAGGGATGAGGGTGGGAGGGTGCCTGTCACCTCCCCGAGGGTAGACCTGGGTTTCAGTCCCTGTTCGGTTGGCCATGGGAGTAGTTGGGGAGCACCCTGCTGCCATCTCTGAACCTCAGCTTCCTCTACTGTTTAATGGGGGTTAAAAAGATGCTCTTCTCATACTGGGGGTGGAGGGAGAGTCAAGATTAGAGCTCTTTTCAGTCTCTGACATGTGAAGCTGGGGCTGCATGAGAATCTGTAGGGTATTTTATTAGCAGAAAAATTGTTGTGTATAAATATCATCTGGCTGTACCTAATCCTGTCCTTACAGCGTCAGGAGTGACAGTTAGTACAGGCAAGGAAAGCTCTAGCTTTCCATGACTACTAATCCCACAGAAATTAAAGCAAATTATTCACTGCGGGACAAGAATTTATTGTTAAAACATTTGACCCTGGTGTTTAAAAATATAAGCAGGCTTTTTGGAGGACACTTGTGGGTTTGAAAGTGACCATTTGGGGCAACAGCATGGTGAGTCTCTCTTGGTCCTTAAACCTGAAGTCAAGCCTGCTTTTTCACCTCCTGTGATCCCTGAAATGCCTGTGCGTAGGTGGGCCCAAGATACCCCCGGCAGCCCTTGATGCCCCTGGGGAGGGAGTCGGCCTATTGATTGCAGCTTCTAGAATTCAGTCTCCATGTGTGCTGTTTCTGTGAAAACACCATGCGTAATGCTGAGATTGCATTTTTGGGGGGCTTTGTTTCTCTAGTTTATCCCCTTGACTCAGGTGAAGAGCAGATGGCATTAGAGAAACTGAGGCAAATGGTCACAGTCTGCCATGCTGGGCTGAGGGATGGTGACATGGGGCACTCCTGCCCTGGCCTGGGGCTCAGTCTTCCCAAGACATGCTGGTGCCCGGGTTCCCCCAACCCTGCTGTTCTGGGTGGAACAGTCCTGTGACTTCAGTGTCAAAGGAGACAGATCAAGCATGGCCCCTGGCTCGGGAGGGCTTCGCCCTTCCCCCCTTCTGGCAGTAGGTCAGGGGGCTGCACGGAGGAGCCAGCAAATGCCGGGGCCCCATCTTCCCACCTGGCAACAGCGTTACCCCCTCCCTATTTCACCTCTCAATACCTTTATGTATCAGCCCAGAGGAAAAGCCCCCACTTCCGTGAGGCCCTCCATGGTCCCATAAGCATGTGTCCTGGAGACACCCTGGCGGACCTCATTGCCCCAAATCTTCTTTTCCATTTAGGATTCTTGGTGGAAACTTAAGGCAAATGTTGGAAGGATACTGGATAGTCCATGGTGAAACTGGGCTTCAGACGGCTGGGAGCTCCTGGGAGTCCACCCACCCTCCTTCTCTAGGTGGCTGCTACAGATTCAAACTCCCAGGGGAGAGTCCATTTGGCCAGTGAGGACCACAGGCCACCTCGATGTTGAGAGTAGGCTGGTCACAGAGCCAGACAGAGCAACACTAACGGGGAGGCAGGGTGCCCCAGGTGAGCCAGGAGGACACACACGCCAGGGTCTGCTGGGCACCGCTGCCCAGGCCTGGGGCTCAGCTCTCCCCGAGGCATGCTGGTGCCCAGGCCCTCGACGAGCCTGGTGGGGCTGCAGGAATGGAGTTTTCCCTCAGACACCTGAGACCTCGCCCGGCTGGGGAGTGTCAAGTGCGGAGCATACACCTGCACAGGCCAAGGCTCCGGAGGCTACGCCCGCTACCCCCGGATAATGGTGCTCAGAAGAAGTCCGGGAAACTTAACTCCCACTTGCCTTCCAGTGAACAGGAGCACGGGGTCTGTCCACACTCCCCCACAACACAGGGCGATTGTTGTAGAGCAGAGCTGGACATGCCCCCAGCCCTGTTTACAAGGTGGCATCCAAGGGTCCGCGTTCTTTCCGGTACACGGGGGCTTGTTCGTTTTTCAAAGGACTCTCGGAAGGGGAGAATGTTCTCAGCGGTTTATGCTTTCTCAGATGATCTTTGCGTTGCTGCTCCTCTGGGGCTGCAAATCTTTTCAGCCACGAAGACAAAACAGTTCCTCCTGCTTTGTTCTTCTCGACCCTCAAAGAAGCCCCTTTCAGGGTGAGGCTTGTTCGCTGTGTCTTTGGGAACCTGGCATCAGCGGATGTCTGGGTCACTTCCCCCATGGCTTCTAAGCTTCCAAAGGCCCACAGCATGCGGTTCACGCACTGAGGTCGGCACCAGCCCTGGACCAGGCCCTGGCTCCTCGCCAGCCTCCCTTCCTGCCATTCTCCTATCTCCCGACCTCCCGCTGTACCTGGGGGCAACTCAAACCGAGCAGTATTCTGTAAAGATCTGTTGGTCCCTGACCCCAGCCCTGGACAGGCACTGCACTGGGCAGGTGCTAGGTGTCCCAGGAGTGTCTCCCTGTGAGTATGTAGTGAGTGCATGGGGACAGTGCAAGCCCCTGGGACACCCGGGCAGGAGGCAGGTGGAGACAGTGGCTTGCTCGTCAGCCCTTGGAGCAAATGTGGAGGTCTGTCTCTGGGTAGGAAAAGAGATTTAAACAGGGCAGTTTGAAGTGATACATGGTGGAGTGTGATGACAGAGCAGAGCGATCACCCTCCTTCTCCGCCAGCCACATGTCTTATGTGGGAGAGAGGATTACACCCCTGGGTGAGTTACTGCCAACTATACTTCCAAGCAGATTCAAGACCCAGGTTGCAGGAGCAGGGCACAGCCCACAGAAGGCAGCCAGCGTGCTTGGTTCTGGTCCGAGCCCCCGTTCCATCTGCCCACTGAGCATCCCTGGGCAAATCAGGTCACTTCTCCAAGTCCAATGTCCTCATCTGCAAAAGGTGCATCTGTCTTGAGGAACTGCCGAAATAATCCACCATGAGAAGGTAGCAAAGTCCACCTGGCCGGCGGTTGGGTCTCAACAAATGTCAGATGCTATTTTTTTTAATTGCAATCTTACTCAAAACAACTGAGAAGTGGCAAAAGGTGGGTGCTTAACTCCAGGTGCACTTTGCCAGTTCTAAAAGTGCCCCAGGTGCCGTGTTTATTATATTCAAAATCCTTGACATGGCCTTGAGCAGGGACTCAGTACAGCGGGTCAGAGCTCACACCTGGGAGTCGCACACACTTGCATCCTGAGGCTGCCTCCCCCGGCTCGGTGATCGGGGGCAGCTTTGCCTTGTCGGTTTCAACCCTGTGGTATCCCCAGTGCCCAAGACAGGGCCTGACACACGCAGATATTCAATAAATGTTTGCTGGTTGAATTTAAGTTACTCAACATTAGTGGGTCTCCATTTCTGCTTCTGTGAAATAGAAATTATAAGAAACCTGCCTCAAAGGGCTGTTGTGAAAATTAAATGAGATGACCCAGAAAATGCGCACAGTACACAACTTATTAAAAGCTGCCTGACAAGGAGTCGGCGCTGAACGAAGGATCATTCCCCTTGAGTACACGGAGGCTCTCAGATAACCAGAATCCTCAGTTACGCAGAGCGGTCATCACATCCGTGGGCTTGTTGCCTTTTCACAAAGCACAGGAATTTTACCTCTCAGTCTAAACCTCTAGAAACCTATTCGTTAAAATAAAAATCAGTCTTGGCAAAACCCTATGAGCATGTGGATGAGAACACAGAGGCAACTGTTGGGATGGATATTTGGCCTCAAGTTTCAGGACGTGGCCCCGGGGCCCTGGCAAGGGGGCCCACGTGCTGGGAGTCCAGGTGGCTGCAACTTGAATTCTTAGAGCAGACAGTTCAGGAAAAGCGAGCAAGTTCAGAGATGTTCTCTCCGCCAATATTGAAATTGCCTTTGGAAACTTTTCACGGGCTGCTAAGCCAAGTGAGAGAAAGAAAATTGAGGGTTTATGTATTTTTTAAATCAAAGAACCCTAATTCCAATAAAAAATAATGCCCTTCCATGGCCAATTGCCATCTCCTCAGCTTCTTCGTTTCTTTTTAATAAAAATTTTTATTGTGCACATTAGGTTAACCAGACCTATGCATAGCCTCTCTCTCAAACTGTGAATCACTCAAGGGGAACCACTCCTGGCTTATGCCTGGATTTTGAATCAGGACGGCTCCCTGGGCAAGAAGTCAGTTCATATGAGCTCTCCGGAGATCAATTTGGGCAGCTCTTCTGATCAGAAGCTAAGGGACTAAGCATTTTATTCACTTTATTTATTTATTTATTTATTATCATTTTTAAAAATTTATTATTTTGAGACGGAGTCTCTCTCTGTCACCCAGGCTGGAGAGCAGTGGTGCAATCTTGGCTCACTGGAACTACTGATTCCTGGGTTCAAGCGATGCTCCTGCCTCAGCTGTTTAAAGTAAAAGATGCTGGTTTTAATGGCATTGAGGCCATTGCATGCACTCCCCTCTGGTCCTCAGTTAGATTCCCAAGATTCAAAGTCAGGAGTAAGCTTGGGATCTGCGGTGAGGGAGCTGGGGCTGCATGGTGCTCCCTGAATGCATTTTTCATGAGAATATTTCATTTGCATGAGGCAGACAGGAATGGTCTGAATTCTGTGACTGCTACTTGTTGTCTGTGTGACCTCAGGCAAATTAGTTAACTTCTCTGCATCTCAGTTTCATCCTCTGTCAAATGTGGAGGAATAATACCTGCCTCCCAGTGTGGCTGGGAATGTCCAAGCATATGCTGTATGTAAAGTCTTTAGCACGGGGCTGCAAGAAGCTGATGATGCTCAATATATGGTGTTAATAAGATGATTATGATCATGATGAAGATGAATGTTGTCAGTAGCAAACCCCAGCATTTCTCATCCCTCAAGTTGGAAGTGGGTGGGTAAGTTCACAGGTGCATCAGTTAGCTATTGCTGCATAACAACCAATCCCAAAATCCAGTGGCTTAAAATGATAATCATTTATTATTTATAGCCATGAGTCAAGGCTGAGGGTTGGGAGATCTCCTCTGGACTCAACTGATTTTGAATGAGTTTGGTCGTGAATCCAAGGGTGTTTGGCTGTGGGCTGGTGTAGGCTGGTCTCATCGAAGGCTACTGTAGCACACCAGCAGTGCAAGAGAGAGCAGGCATACTGTGAACATCCTCTTGAGAGCTAGGCTCAGGACTGGTACACCCTCACACCTGCCACTGGCTATTGGTCAAAGCAAGTCCTGAAGCCAGTCCAGATTCTCAGGTAGGAAACAGGCTCCACCTCTTCAATGTGGGAAACTTCCGAGTCACAGAGCAATGAGCGTGGGCACTGAAATCGGTGAGGAACTGGGGCCACTGAGGCAGCCAGCCAACCCCAAGGGTTTTGTGGGCCTGAGTAAAATTTCCTGTGAAAGCTTGGCCTTTCCAGCATCAATCATGCGGAGATCTGTGTCTCTGCAGAGAGCCTGCTTGACGCCAGCCCCTGCTCCACCCATGGAGGCCTTTCCTGGGGCTTGCAGGTCTCGAGGGGCCAGGCCTACAGCACTCTTCAGAGGCACAGGAGTGTTTTTTGGGACAGGAGCTAAGCCATGTCTGATCCAGACAGCCAGGTGTTGGCCACAGAGGCTAAGTTTCCTTGAAGCCCCTGAGCCTTTGGCCAGTAACCGCTCTATTCTGCTGGGTATGTAATGAAGGGTGGGGCAGAGTCAGCAGCCTCCAAAGATGGGGGAGGTGGCCCTGGCTGTGTGACACAGTCACAACAAATATCCCTGAAAATCTGCCGCTCTCCGAGCCTTATCTCTGCCTCCATGCACTGACAGAAGCACTCGTCCCTGCAGTGCCTTTCAAGGTGGCCAACAGCCTGGTGGCTTCATCTACAGCACTTACCTGGTTCAGTGGAGAGCTGGTTCTCTATGGTCATCCGTCTACAAGGACTGCACCTCCCTCGAAGGGACTGTAAGGGATGCCCCCAGCTTCCTCGTACAACTGTGACTGTCCTGGTCTTCATTCATTGACACAACCAAAGCTGAGACCTTCCATAATCAGAGAGCAGGCTCGTGGTCACCTGTAGATCCTGGAGGGCTTCAAGGGACAAACATGGTGGCACATGTGGGGCATCTTCAAGAGAGGACCACACTGCGAAGGGGACATGCAGCTGTGACTGCAGATTTCCTTGCCATGGGATGAAGACACGTGCAGTGTGGGGACTTTTTAAAAATCTGAGAGTCAAGAGAGCAGTGTGACTTTGGGGCCAGACAGTCATTTGATGTGGGCTCAGCCACCATTCACCAGCTGTGTGACATGGCCGAGTCAGTCATGGAAATGGGAGCATGAGATCACCTACCTCCTACAGGAAGTGGGAGACCTTGAGGGCACAGTGGGCACACAGCTCTGGGCACAGATAAGGCGGCCGTGGAATGGTCAACGTTACCATTGCTAACCAAAAGGGCGGCAAAAAGAAGCCATGGAAACCCAGGGGGCCTCCTGAGAACGTTTCTGTCCTCTTGGGAAACAGGGCAGTGTGTTTTGTAGACCTGTGCTCCTTCCTGAACTCTGTTTCTGCCCTTGTCCCTGGATTAACTCTCCGTCCAGCAGCCAGAATGACCTTTAGGAAGCCAAGTCAGCTCACGCCACCCTTGCGGTCAAAACCTCCCAGTGACCTCTCAATGTCAAGGCACTTAGAATAACATTCCCATTCCTTCTGAAGGCCTGTACAACGGCCCTGTCACTCTCCACCTCCTCTGCTCCCCATCCCTTGCTCACCTGGCTGCAGGCCAAGGCTCCTTGCTCCTCCCTGAAACTGCCAAGCTCATTCTCCCCCCTCTGCAAGGCCTTTGTCCGGCTGAGGCCCCCCACCCCTGCCCGGCATGCTCTCCCCTCAGAACATGGCATGGCTCACTCTTGTACATCCTTCCAGTCTCTGCTCAAACATCACTTTTGGGACAAGTCTTGTCTAACCCGCGCCCTGCCATCACCTCGAACCCCATCCGGCTTAGCTTCAATCACAATGTTTCACTTTCAGAAATGATACGTCTATAGTCAATTGTTTGAACGATTTTTAACTATGGCAGGGGATTTCTCTTGTTCCCTAGTGCTAGGATGATGCCTGCCACACAGGAGGCTGAGGGCTGGACACACGAATCTGTAATATGAGGCTTATAGGTTCTTTGAAGGCTCAAAGGGCTACCTCATCTAACCCTCACAGGGATCCTCTAATACAGACAATAGTAGCCCCATTCTACAGATGAGGACAGCAAGGCTTAGGAGCTGACACAACTTGCCCGGACCACACAACCAGTGGATCCGAGACAAGAACCTGGTCCCCTGGTTCGGGCTCAGTGTTCCGCCCAGTGCCTCCTGGGTGTGCCTGCCTGTGTGAGGAGAGCCTGGTGGCTGCCAGAGCCAACCCACCTCCAGAGCCCAAGGCCAGGTGCACTCCCAGGGTTGCCCACTCCAAACAAAGGGAGATTTTGGGTGCCGGTTGTTTCAGGACCCTGGGAATCACAAGAGCAGTTGTTGTAGACGATGCACCAGGCACTCCCAGTGAACACATTATATGGGGATTGTCATGGTCACAGGGAGCCACATCATTTACATGCTAATGACAGAGTCAGTGCAGGAGACCCAGGTCGGAGCGGGATGGTACCCACACTTTGTCTTATGGCCATTTCCATTTTCACAAATTCTGAAACTAAAACAGGACTTTTCTCTTACTTGGAGCAGATGTTAATTTGCAATGCAGAAGCCTCCATTTGTCGATGATTTTCCATTATCCCTATAATTGCCCCCACATACAGTGCTCGATAAAGTTTTAAACCTGTCCTCTGGGAACACCAGGTCAATAACGGGATCATTGATTAGGCCGTGAAAATGGTCTCCTGGCACTAGGAAGATTCACTGTGGAATCCTGGGACGGGGGTCCTGAAGTGGCTATTTCTGTCCCGTGCCTTGGGTCTCCCTGGATCTGCAGATTAGGAAGGGGCCGAGGCAATCAGAGGCCATGTTTTTACTGCAGATGAGCCTGGGAGGCAATTGGACACCAGAAGGCTTTTCCAAGCATCTGTAGCCACCGTCCCCCAAAATAGTGCTTTGGTGGCCCTGGAGTTGGTCACTGTAGTTTATGTGTAGCAAAGACACCCTCTGGTGTCTAGCTGTGTGACCTTGGGCAACTCACCTACCGTCTCTAAGCCTCAGGTTCCTTGTCTGTATGATAAAGGAAATAATAATGCCTTTGCCTAACTCCCAAGGGGGTTGGGAGAAAGAAAGGAAAGAAATCAAAGATGTGCCAAATGCGTTTGCAGACTCTCATGCCCATTCTGTGCTACCTGATACGGTTAGCTCTTTGAAACTCGAAGTGAACTTTCCCGGTTACCGTTTGTGGGGTCTGCCTTCCTGATGGGAGAGGTCAGTAACTGACATTTTAATGAGCATTACTAAAAACTTCCCATGGTGCAGGCACTGCGCAAGGGAAGGACTGAAGAAGCAAAGCTGATTAAAACATGGGCCTGCCCTCAAGGAGCACCCAGCACACAGAAAGGAAGTAGGTCATTGCCATAAGTCTTGCTCAGTGTCCTGTCAAGACAAGCCCAGAATCAGGGAGCCTGAGAAGGCGAGGGGAGGGGAGACCTTAGGCTTCCAGGATGGAATGACTAGAGTGTATAAAGTGCCTATGATTGTTACTATTACCACCCCCACTTTACAGACTGTAGAATCAAGTCTCTGAGAGTTAAGTTACATGACAAATGAAGGATAAAGTTGGCCTTGAGCTAGGGTGACCAACAGTCCTGGTTTGTCTGGGACTTTCAGGGTTAAAAATAGTTAAGTTCCAGGAAAATGGAGATGAACTGGTCACCCCACTTTGAGTTATGCCCGACTCTGTAGTCTTATCAGTGCACTGCTCAGCCAAAGCACAGGGATAGGCTGTTTCTGCTGGCGACACACCTTGCTGAGCTGGAGTTCCCTGTTGGAGGTTCAAGGCCCATCTTGGTGCATCTGTATATTGTTGCTCTAATACCTAATGCCTTTCTATATCCTTCCAACATCCTTCCTGTAGGAAGGATCCTCACGTCAGTGCTGGTTGGAGGAGGGAAGATCAGAGGCCATAGGCTTCAATTATGGGAAAATAGGGGGTTGTAACTTGCCCAAGGTCACAGGCTGAGATGGGCCAGAATGGAGATGCCAAGTTCAGCACTCTTGCCCTTTTGTCCTTGTTCTCCACCTTTGGTGAAGGCCTTCTGAGAGCACCATAAGAAATCTAAGCTTCTATTTGAGTTTGTGTGAGATGCTGTTTGGGTTTCTCATGAGTTGCTGGCTCAGCGCTTGATTGGCATGTGAGCAAGCAAATGAGATTGAAGTGAGAACTGGCTGGGTGGGCCACTCAGAGTGGTAGGCAGAATTGGCAGTTAAAGAAAGAAGCAGAAATGTATCAGTTTCCACGTGCTTCTCAGGGGCCAGGCTTCCTCACAGCCCTTCCCTTCCAGCTTGATTCACTGTTATGATCCAAACCTTGCTCCAGACAACACCAGACATTGTGAAGACATGACTAAGAGGTGTGTTAGAGGGCACAGCTCTTTCCAGGGCACCCTTTCAGATCCATGTATCTCAGAACAAGTAGTTCCTCTAGAACCCACCCAGGGGAGGGCTATTCTCTGTTAGAAAGACACTTAATGGTGTGGCCCGAAGAAGCAAGGAAAAGTCCTGGTCTAACTTCTCCGCATTCTTCTCTACTCCCATAAAGCGGAATGGCCTTCAACTCAGAATCACAGGCTATTCTGGCATGATGGAACCCTTGGCCTCAACATCATGGGATGGTTGAAGACATGAAAGTCCTGTTTTGCCCCTTCCAGTTCCTTGGTCACCCCCTAAAACCATACGGTGGAGAAATAAAGGAGACGAGGATGTACAACATTCCCTTTTCCTCTCATTGCTGTCTAGCACGGTTGAAAGCACTGCTTCTTACTTTCTAAAGCCCTTTAGGAAGTTTCCACACTTACGGCCTTAGGCCCTAAAGATGCAGGCCATTTGCAAACTTTAGTGTTTATCAGCATCGCTGCTGATTTTGAGCACAGACTCCTGGGCCCTACCACCTGTGTTTCTGACTTAGTAGGTCTGGGTGAAGACTGAATTCCCAGGTGATGTTGATGGGGCTGGGACTACACTTTGAGACTCATACTGCTCCAGGCTGTACCATGACAAATGCTTTCACTCCTTTGGAACCTCACTTTCCTCAGCTGTCAAAGATGGCCAGTACTGACTTAGCAGGAGCATAAGCTGAGTTATAGGAGATGACAAAGGGGGAGGGCATTTTCTTGTGCCTGGTACTCATAGCAGAGTCTCAACTTTGAGAAAAATCCCTTCTTGCTGGATCCGGAAGTTTCTTCTCACAATCCAGTGGTAAAGTAGGTCAAATGTCTTCTTTGTCCAATGCTCAAGTTTAATAAATGGAGGGTTACTGAAAGTCCCCAGATGCTGGGCTTGTCACCATGCAAAGGAGGCTGTGAGATCCTGACAAAAAAATTACAGGAGAATTCCTGGGAGGCAGCTACATACAGATGCTCAAAAGCACTTTGAGCCTGTTTTTTCTGAGTCTTCCCTGGGAGGTGCTGGTAGAAACGGCTATCAGCAAACATCATCTTTGCACCATGGCCAACGTGGGGTTAAGTCAGGCTGCTAAGTCTTCCATCTCTCCTCCTCTTGGTTTTTCTTACTCTCGCTCACACCCACCCCCAACCACTCCTGCTTTCTCTTCCAGGGCAAGTTTAATAAGCCAGTATCAAAACCATCTAGGCCTGGAGCTTTCAAAGATTTAAGACTTTTAAATGTGAAGCACCTCATTATATCCGACTATTTTCAATAAAAAGACCTGATAAGCCATTGATATGACACCAGTTATCAGTGGGATTTGTTTGACGTCGATTTGAAATGTGCACTGCTTGCTTTTCGGGTAATGGAATCAAACACTTAGGAGCTGCACGGTGCAAGTAGATCACTTTTCAAGTAAGAACATTAAAATGGAGAGAGACCTTGTTTGGGGGTTTATAAAAATAAAGCACTATTGTACAATATGGCATATAGCAGTGGCTACATGGACAATTGACTTCCTTCCTATTAATCAACTACAATGTTTACCTTCTTATTCCAACCATTTCCAAACCATTAAAACTAAGAGGATTAGCATCGCATTTCTGCCAAGGTGTATTTTTATTTCAGCAAATACTACTTTCGCTCTCGGAGGAGATTAAAAGCCTGAAAGAAACGGTTTCTTTATCTGGCATACTTTGTCACACAGGTTAAAAAAAAAAAAAAAAAATCCTGTTAAAAGAATACAGTGTCCTTGTCCAGAGAAAGCTGATTGTGAAAATAGTTAAATTTCAGGGCAAACAACATAAATTGTGAAGAATAATCCAATGTCAGGACTGAGTATTTCTTGCCCTGTAAATAGTGCTTATGAAAGCATCATTTGGGAACCAGAAAAGAAGTGGTTACCTTCCCTGTGATTAGGCTTTTTGAGCCATATGTTTCTAAGGGAGATTTTAAAAATATGTAAGTCCTGGAGTTGAAATAGGATGAGTTACACTTATGTAGATTTGCCTACTTATATTATTCCTGAGATGTTTCAAGACATATTGTTTTCTACCTTCTTCTTTTTAAAAATCTGTGAATTTTTAATAAACCTATATTAGTCCATTTTTATGCTGCTGATAAAGACATACCCAAGACTGCAATTTCCCAAAGAAAGAGGTTTTTTTAATCTTACAGTTCCACATGGCTGGGGAGGCCTCTCAATCATGGCAGAAAGCAAGGAGGAGCAAGTCCCCTTTTACATGGGTGGCAGCAGGCATAAAAAGAGAGAGCTTGTACAGGGCAGCTCCCGTTTTTAAAACCATTAGATCTTGTGAGACCCATTCACTATCATGAGAACAGCACAGGAAAGACCCACCCCCGTAATTCAATCATCTCCCACCTGTTCCCTCCCACAACACACAGGAATCATGGGAGCTACAAAATGAGATTGGGTGGGGACACAGAGCCAAACCATATTAAAACCTAACTTGCAAAATTTACCATTGCATCATTTGCACTGCCAAAAGTACCCTTTAAAATTGTGTATTCTCTCTGTCTTAAGTTTGTTGTTGCACAGTTCATAGTTATCTTAAAGGTCTGCACAAGTGGTTTTTGCAAAGTGTGCTCTCTGGACCGGCAGCATAAATATCATCTGGGAATTCACTTCAAATGTAAAATCCCAAGCCCCATTCTAAAGCTGAATCAGAAACTTGGGACAGGGTCCAGCAATCCCTCCCTGGGAATTCTGGAGGTTAAGAACCACTGATCTAGGGCTAGTTAATTCTCTCTGCTATAGTCTGAATTGTGTCCCTTCAGCATTCATATGTTGAAGCCCTAATCCCTAATGTAACTATATTTGGAGACAGGATCTTTAAAGAACTAACTGAGGTGAAGTGAGGTCATAAGGATGGGGCCCTAACCCAATTGGACTGATATTCTTATAAGAGGGAGAGACACGAGGGGTGCATGCATACTGAGAAAAGGTCATGCAAGGTTACAGGAAGAAGGTGGCCTTCTGCAAGCCAAGAAGAGAGACCTCAGGAGAAACCAAGCCTGCTGACACCTTGATCTTGGAATTCTAGTACTCAGAACTCGAGAAAATAAATGTCTGTTGTCGGAGGCATCCAGCCTATTGTGTCTTGTATGGCAGCCCTGGAAAACTAACATCCTCTCCTATGGCAAAGAGTGAGGCCTAGAGAGAGGTTTTAACTTGCCGAAAGTCACATATTCGGTTAGTAACAGAGCCTAGGCTAAAATCAGTACAGAGTGAATCAGAAATAAAATGCAGACAAGTCTCACTCCAACAAGATAATGTAAATACTAGTGTGCAAAAAAAAAATATTTAAGTTTAAAAAGAGAATGATATGGTTTGGTGGTGTCCCCAACCAAATCTCATCTTGAATTACAGCTCCCATAATTCCCAGTAGTAGTTAATGGAATCATGAGGGTGGATCTTTCCTGTGCTGTTCTCATGATAGTAAATAAGTCTCATGAAAGCTGATGGTTTTATAAAGGAAAGTTCCCCTGCACATTCTCTTTTGCCTGCCACCATGTAAGATGTGACTTTGCACCTCCTTCACCTTCCACCATGACTGTGAGGCCTCCCCAGCCATGTGGAACTGTCTTTCCTTTACAAATTACCCAGTCTCAGGTGTATCTTTATTAGCAGCATGATAACTGACTAATACAGAGTAACAGCAAGATAATATTTCCATAATAAAAGGCTTAACCTCAGGACTTCTTTAAATAGTTTCAGTCACCAAAGGCATTGTTCCAATTTGCAAATAAATTGATTTGCATAGAGCTATTTATGACCATATTGACATAAATTGAAGTGCACATATATAGGCACACACATGGTCAGTGTCAGGCCAAGCATACAGTTTTGAAACATCAGCAACCGGTGACAGAAGACCATTGCCAAAGTCTCTTAAAGAAGGTCCTATAATAAATATCCCCTAAGGGGGAAATGTTGAACAAGAATGCACTTTCCTTGGCTCATCAATACTGGACATTCTCATTTTATTTTTAATCTTTACTAATTTGATAATCAATAAATGATATCTCAATGTTGTTAACATTTTATATCCTTTCTTTTTTACATAGTTAATTATAAAAGCAATGTATTCATACTTTCAAAATTCTGGAAATTATGGAAAAGTATAAAGGATGTATTAAGAATTAATACTTCTACCAACCAGGTAAGTCCACTGTTTACATTTATGTATTTTCTTCTAATATTTTTTCTGGGCACATTTTAAACATATTTAAGGTCATACTATATATAAAATGTTATACCATGATTTTTTTCACTTTACAATAAAGACAGTATTTTATTACACAAAGAACTTGTTCCAAGATTAGATATTTCTGAAAAAATAGTAAGAAGACAAAATAAAATCGAGAGATGAAAAATACTTTAAAAATTAACAAAGCATCAGTGAACTGTGGAACAATGTCAAGGGGCCAAATACACAAGTAATTGGAATCCCTGAAGGAAAGGAGAAAGAAAAGGGACCTAAAAATATTTGAAGTAAAAATATCCAAATATTTATAAAATGTGAAAACTATGAACCCATAAATACAAGCAGCTCAATGAATCACATGCGGAAGAAACATAAAGAAAATTAGACTTCATCATATATTCAAATTGCTTAAAATCAACAATAGAGAGAAAACCCTAAAAGCAGCTAGAGAAAAAGACACAATGGGTCCAGAAGGATAGAGATTGGGATGATAGCTGATTTCTCATTGAGAATGGTATAAGCTAAAAGATAGTGAAGCACATCTTTAAAGTACTGAAAGAAAAAAATGACAACTTAGAATTCTTTATCCAATAAATATATTTTTCAAAATTTCAGGCAACAGGGTCTTTTGAAGACAAACCAAAAAAATTAATTACCACTAGACTCCAACTACAAGAAATAGTCAAGAAAGCCTTTTAAGCTGAAGAAAAATAATACTAAACGGAAACGTGGAGCTACAAAAAGGAATGAAGGGGACCAGAAATGGAGGCTACATTGACAAGCATAAATACTTTTTCTTATCATCTAAGTATCTTTAAAAGATGGTCAATTGTGTAAAGCAATAATGATAGCAATGTACTCTGGGGCTTATAAAATATTTAGAAGTAAAATGTATGACATAATAGCATAAAGGCCAAATGAGAGATCCTTTTGGACACATTGTATCTTTTTTCCCTGCTGCTTTTAGGGTTTTCTCTTTTTTGTTGATTTTAAGCAATTTGAATATGATATGATGAAGTCTTATTTTCTTTATGTTTCTTCTGCTTGTGATTGATTGAGCTTCTTGTATTTGTGGGTTCATAGTTTTCATAACATTTTAAAAATATTTGGATGTTTTTACTTCACATATTTTTGGTCTCTTTCCATTCTCCTTTTCTTAAAATATAATGCTGTAAAATCTTTATAATATACATGACGTGGTATACAATTGCTTGAAAGTTAAAAATGATTAAAGTTGTGTACTATAAACTATAAATTTAACTAAAGTAACACAACACAAAGTTATAGCTAATAAGCCAACAAAGAATATTACGAATAACTTTAGGCCAATAAATTCAGCCACTTACATGAAATGAAAAAGTTTCTTACGAGACAGAAGCTACAACACTTCACTTAAGAATAAATAGATAACTTGAATAGCCATGTATATAAAATAATTTGAATTTTTAATTAAAAATCCTGCCACAAAGAAAACTTTAGGATCAGAGGGCTTCACTGGTGAATTCTACCAAATATGTAAGGAAGAGGTAATACCAGTTCTGCATTTTCTATCCCAGAAATTTGCAGAAGGAGTAAGACTTTCAAACTCGTTTTATAAGACCGGTATTACTTTGATATCAAAACCAGACAAAAATGTTACAACGGAAGAGAACTACAGATGAATATTCCTCATAAACATAGACGCAAACATTCTTTATGAATTTGAGTAAATCAAATGTAAGTATATATACATGTATATGTGTGTGTGTGTGTGTGTGTGTGTGTGTATATATATATACACGAATGAATGAGTGATGTATCATGACCACATAAGGTTTATCCTAGGGCTTTCATATTCAAAAATCAATTAATGAAATCCACTGTATTAATAAACTAACAAAGAGACATGTGATTATTTCACTAGATACAGCAAAAGCATTTGACAAAATCCAACATCTATTCCAGGTAAAAACACTTTGCAAACTAGGAATAGGGGGAAATTTCATTGACATTTCAAGGAGCATCTACATAAAAACTTACAGCTAATGTCATAAGTAATGGTGAAAGATTAAATGTTTTTCCCTAAGACTGGAAACAAGGCAGGGGTGACCACTCTTATCACTTCTATTTAACATTTTATTGGAGGTTCTAGTCAAGGTAATGAGGCAAGAAAGAGAAATAAAAGAGATCCAGGAATGAAAATAGAGAAGTAAAAGTGTCTTTATTCTCAGACGACATAATTGTCTTCATCAAAAATCTGATGGAATCTACAAAAATGCTATTAGGACTAACTAATAAGTTGTTTTAGCAAGGTTACAGGATATTAGATTAAATTACAAAAATCAATTGTATTTCTATTTACCAGCAATGGACAATTGGGAATTGAAATTTAAAAGTACCATTTACCCATAGCACAAAAACATAAAATATTTATAGATAAATCTGATAAAATATGTGCAAGACCTGTACACTGACAACATTGCTGAATGCAATTAAAGAAGACCTAAATGAAGTGGTAGCTGTATTGAGATTATACATTAGAAGATGCGATATTGTTAAGATATCTATTTTATCCTAATTATAGATTCAATATAATCAAAATTTCAACAGGATTCTTTTGTAGAAATTTGTAAGGCAATTCTAAAATTCATATGGAAATGCAAAAGGTTGAGAATAGCCAAACAACTTTGAACAAGAACAGAGTTGGAGAATTTACATTGCCTGACTTCAAGGCTTATAAAGCCACAGTAACTAAAACAGTAGGGCATTGATCAAGCTCGACGAATAGATGAATGAATCAGAATCCAGAATCCAGAAATAGACCCATGTATATATGGTCAATTGATTTTCAACAGAGGCACATTGGAAAAGATAGCCTTTTGAACAAAAGATACTAGAACAATTGGATATCCACATGCAAAAATAAACTTTGATTCATATGTTTTACTCTATAAAATTAACTCAAAAGATTTCATAGAGATAAATGTAAAACCTGAAATTATAGAAAATCTAGAATAAAACATAGGAGAGAATCTTTGTGACCTTGAGTTAAGCAAATATTTCTTAGATACAGTACAAAACGCACAATCTATAAAAGCAAAAATTGATATAGCAGACTACACTGAAATTTAAGAACAACTGCTCTTTGAAAGACACTAAAATAATAAGCCACAGTCTTGGAGAACGTATTTGCAAATCACGTATCTGATAAAGGAGTTGTATCCACTGTATATAGTTTTAAAAAAACCTCAAAAATTCAATAATAAGAAAAAAAACAACCCAATATAAAAGTTGTGCAACAGGTTTTCAAAAACAATTCATCAAAGAAGATATACAGATGGCAAATAAGCACGTAAAAAGGCACATCATTAGTCATTAGGGAAATGCAAATTTAAGATGCAATGAGATATCACTACTCACCTATTAGAATGTCTGAATTTAAAACGACCGACCCTCCCAATTATTAGCAAGGATGTGGAGCCAACATGAACATGCTGGTGGGAACGTAGAATGTACATCCACTTTGGTAAAGAGTTTGGCAGATTCTTTAAAGCAGGGGTGTTCATTCTTTTGTCTTCCCTGGACCCCACTGGAAGAAGAAAAATTGTCTTGGGCCACACATATAATACACGAGCACTAACGATAGCTGATGAACAAAAAAAACAAAATAAAACAAAACAAAACAAAAATCACAAAAAAACTCATAATGTTTTAAGAAAGTTTACAAGTGTGTGTTGGGATGCATTCAAAGCTGTCCTGGGTTGGACAACAAGCTTGCTTTAAAGGTTAGACATATGTCTACCACATGACTCACACATTCCACTGCTAAGTAGTCATTTGTCCAAGAGAAATGTAAGCATATGTCCTTACGAAGGCTTGCACTTGACTATTAGTAGTGGTTTTATTTGTAATAGTTCAAAGCTGGAAGCAACTCAAACTGTCCATCAACATCTGAAAGGATAAACAAATTGTAGTATACCTGTGTAATTAAATACTACTCAGCAATTACAAGGCTTGAACTACTGAGAGATACAATCATGTGGATGATTCTCAGAATAATTAATGCTAAACAAATAAGCTAGAAGCCAGACAAATAAGAGTCCATGCTGCATAATTCCAAATAAAATTCTAGAAATTGGAAAGCATAGTGACAGAAAGCAGATCAGTGGTTGCGTGGGGATGAACGGAGTTGGGAAGGAAGGAGGGACAGATTGGAAAAGGAAGAGGAGAGTTTTGAGGGATGATTAATGTATTCAGTATCTTGATTGTGGTTCGAGTTTCATAAATGTATACATAAATCCACACTTTATCAAATTGCAAATTTTAGAAGTGTTGTTTATTGTATGTCAATTACACCTCAATAAAGCTTTTTAAGGAAAACTCTCGAAAGATTTATAACAAAGAGTATAAAGTAGTTTTTGATCTGATTATTTAGTTTTTAAATTTTTTTATTTAAAAACTTAAAAATTTTCTATTTTAAAGTTTTTTGGTTTTTATTCCACCTTGGTTCATGGGAATTTTAGGATATTCCCCAGGTACTAGATATTTTTGTAGCTCCTTTTCTATTTTCGCTGATAAAGAATACTACAGTACATCTCTCCTACCATAAAGCTTTTCTTTTACGTTCCTTAGTAATTCCTTGGGATACATTCCCAGAAGTGGAACTACTGATTGAATGCATACCAATATTTTAGATACTGTTGAATTGTTTTCCAAAAGAAAAGATTGGGCCAGTTTCTATCAGTACATATATGATTTCACAGTTCTCTGCACCTTTGCCAAGCCCACAACTCTCATTTTAAAGTGCTAGCTCAATGTTAAAATTTGTTTCATTGATGTTTTAGTTTTTACCTATTTGATTTTCAAAGTAAGTTTAAATACCTTTTTCAAAGTGTATACTAATCATTTGTCTTTTGAAGGGCTGTAATTATCTTTTTTTTCAAATGACTTGTCAAGATCATAATTTCTTATCAATTTGAATGAATGCACAGTATATTAAATCGCACAATCTTTTGCCACATTTTGGGAAACTTCTTCTTAAGTAGTTTTGGTTTTGATTTGGTTTTGTTTGCCATATGTAAATTTTATTTTTAGTAATTAAATATCTCACTCTTTTCCCTTTTTTCTTCATTAAATTGGAACTTAGAAATCCCTCCTCATTTACAAATTTTGTTAAATGTTTATTGCAATTCTACTTCCTTTTTATGATATTGTGTTTCTTTTAAAGAAAAAAATACTGAACTCTTTAATCCCTCTGGGATTTTCATGGGCATAGAGAATACAGGTGTTTCACACTGGTATTTCCCCTTCCTGTAGTAAACCACTCGCCGAATCACCATTTCTGCATATTCCCGAGGAAGGAGGGGAACCCTCGGTCTTGTCTGAGCAGGAGGGGCAGTAAACGGGTCACTGGGAGCAGATGCTGAGTGAGGTGTGCAAGGTGGGGAGGATGGGTTAAATATTGGAGCTACTTGCTTGGGCATATTTATTGGGACTTTGCATTTGACTTCTATTGCAGAAGAAAGCATTGGTGCTCTTCGAAAAAAGGAAATCATAACAATTAAGCTTAAGGAAGATACTGCCATTTTTAGGGAGTGATTAACACCCATCAAGGTCCCTGCAGGAGTTCAGGGTCTCCTATTAACTCCACGCAAGTTTAGCCATATGAAACAGAAAACCCCAGGAAAGCAAGATTGAGCTTGATTTCTCTCACATAAAGTAAATCCAGAGCCCTGTCCAGGGAAGCTCAGTGAAGTTGACAGAGATCCAGGCTCCTTCCAGTTCTCTCCTCCATTACCAGCGGCTGCCCAGTCCCTCTGGGCTAAGATGCTGCTGAAGCTTCACACTTCAGGCAGCAGGATAGGGCAGTAGTGGTGGTGGGGTCATTAGAAAGCAAATGGGGCATAACTCCTTCTCTTTTCAGGAGACTTCCTGGGGGTCTATGTCTTACTGGCCAGAATTAGTTGCATGGCGACATCTGCAAGGGATGCTGGGACATTCTGCCTGGTGGAAATGGGTATTGGGAGGAACTCAGCACTTGCCACACTCTCGGCCTTGGGCACACTGTCCCCTCCTGCTGGGCCTCCTTTCCTAGCTATAAAATGAGCAAATTGCTCCAGCTGATCTCCAAGGGCCTTGCTAGTCAAGAATCCCTACATCCAATGGTGGGTTCTCCTCGGGGTGGTAGTACCTTCCACCATGTTTGTATTTCCTCCCCTCACTCCCAGCTCTCCTCCCACCTCCCAGTGAAACCAGTCCCCTTATTCATTTCTCAGAGCTAAAATATCTTCAGGGGTAGAATAGACAATTCTATTTGTACTGTGGCCTGAATATTTGTGCCCCTTGCGAATTCATAAGTTGACACCTAATCCCCAGTGTGATGGTGTTAGGAGATGGGGCCTGTGGTAGGTGCCTAGATCCTGGGGACAAGGCCCTCATGAATGGAATTAATGCCATGATAAAAGAAGCCCCAGAGAGCTTTGAGAAGGGGTCATCTATGAACCAGGAAGAGAGCCCTCACTAGACTTTGAATCTGCTGGTACCTTGATCTTGGACCTTCCAGCCTCCAGAACTGTGAAAAATAAATATCTGCTGTTTATAAGCCAGCCAGGTTATGGCCTTTTGCTAAAGCAGCCCCAGTGAACTAAGATCACCTGCCTACTGAGTTCCCAGGAGGACCAAGTAAAATAATATATGTCATCGCCCACCACATAACAAGAAGGCTGGAGGAAGCTATTTTTATGCAGCACAATAAAAACAGACAATGCTTTCCTGTTCTGGGCAGGACAATTTTCTTATTAACATGATTAAAAATAGTTTAACCACTGTCTCAGTTGGCCAAGCCGAACCTACTGAAGGAAGAAATTAAAATACTTCTACAGATGTTGAAGTAAATATTTCTTCTGAGGCTCTGAGGGGTGGCTTATTTCTTCCCAAGCTCAGATCCTAGAAGGGAACTGAAAACAGCTTTCAAAAAACCAGAAGATTGTTTATCCATCTATCAGAGCTCTTCACTCCAGCAGTTGACAAACTCATGCCACAAATACCCAGTGTGCCTTCAAACTGACTTTTCATCTGGGAGATGACTTCTTCCAACAAAAATAGAAAATAGAAATAAGAAGAGTGTGGCTGCATCCTGCTCCAGCCCACCAGAGGCTTGGGGTGCGAATTCTTTACCCCTTCCCTCTTTAGTCTTATTAGCAGAAGACAGACCCGAGAGGCCACTTGGCATCCAATTGTCCTCATTATCAGCAGTGCTGGTGGCTTCCCAAGGACTCCTCAAGCTGGGCACAGGAAGCAAGTTTTCTCACTGACCTCCTGCCCCACATTTTAGACATTTCTTTTCATTATTCCCTAAGCAATACAGAATAGCAACTATTTATATAGAATTTTTAGTGTATTAGGTATTATAAGTAATGTAGAGATGATTTAAAGTCTACGGGAGGAAGAATGTAGATTCTATGCAAATATTACACTGCTTTCTATAAGGATCTTGAGCATCTGTGGACTTTGATATTGTGGGATCCTAGAATCAATACCGGGAAATGACTGACTGCATTTTTGTGGAAGAGATAAAACCAACCCTGCAGCTCCATAGTCCATGATTCCTACTGAAATTCTTGCCTGCAGCTTGTTAGAAAGATTGAAGGAAACCCAGGTTTTAGTCTTGGTCAGCCCTTTCTTAGCATATGACTTGAATCATCTTTTCTCTCAGATCCTTGGGCTTTGTCATCTGAAACAGTTCTCGCTGAGTCTCCATTGGCCTTCCAGTCACTCGGGCCAATGGGCATTCTTCATTCATCATTTTTCCTCAGCCTACCACATCCTCCTTCAACCACCCTTGCTCTGCCCTCCAGGGCACAATACTTGTTCACTATCACCTCTGGTTTCTCCTGCTCTATTCCTGTGCAAGCATGTCCTCTCTTAAGTGTCAGGGTCCTTCAGGCCTTCCTCTCCTCCATCCTTACCTCTTTCTGTGTCATATACTTCTAGGCAATCTCATGCATCTGAGGGCTCAAGGAGCACTGAGGGCCCAAGAAACACCTCTTAAGAGGGGGATTCTCAAGCACACTTTTCTAGGCTCCATGTTGCAGGCCACATATCCATAATTTCCTGGATCTCTCAAAGCCAGCCTCACATTCAACATCTTCAAAGCAGGACCCAAGGTCTCCCCTTCTGACCTGGTCATCTTGCATACCTCACTGACTGGACCACTGCTCATTGAGCCCTAAGATAAGAAAGGTCTGAATTATCCTTGATATGCCTCTGTCCTTTGACCCCACCACCAATCCCTCATCAAGCCCTGTCTACCCCTCCTGCTAAATCTCTCCCCAGCACATCACTTTCACTCCAGCTGGCCCACCCTCACCTGACTCCAGGTTGCCATCTTTGCTCATCAGGACACTGCTAGAGTCTCCACGCGGCCTGCCCCCTCCAGCCTGTCTCTAGTCTGGAGTCCACTATAATCAGGGTGATTTTTTAGAAATTGAAATCTAATATATCATTGTCTGGCTTAAAATCCTGAAGTAGCTTCTCATTTTTTTTCTTTTTTTATGGAGACGGAGTCTTGCACTGTTGCCCAGGCCAGAGTGCAGTGGCACGATCTCGGCTCACTTCAACCTCCGCCCCCTGGGTTCAAGCAATTCTCCTGCCCCAGCCTCCCGAATATTTGGGATTACAGGCATCTGCCACCATGCCCAGCTAATTTTTGTATTTTTAGTAGAGATGGGGTTTCACTGTGTTGGCCAGGCTGGTCTTGAACTCCTTACCTCATGATCTGCCTGCCTCAGCTTCCAAAGTGCTGGAATTACAAGCAAGACCCACGGTTCCCAGTCGCTTCTCGTTTTTCTAAGGATGAAAACAAAACTCCCTGCTGGGTTGTCCTGCCTCTTCTTGCACCGCTCCCTCCTCTCTACTTCTCTCTCCTGGCCTTCTCACAGATCCTAACATGCACTGTCTCTGCCCCAGGACCTTTCCACAGCCCACCTCCTACCTGGAATGCTCTGCCCTCCCCTCTTTACCCAGTTACATCCTACTCAGCCTCCAGACTTCGGCTCCATGTTTGCTCTGCAAGGAAGCCTCCTTCCCCCTGTTGAGATCAAATTCCTGGTTTCTCTGTTATAATTAACACACTGGCTTGTGTGTTTCTTTAATGTGTCTCTCCACGCTAAGTCCTAGAAGGATAGGTGTGATGCTGTTTGGTTTTTGCTCACATCTGTATCCCTCCGCTGCTAGCACGGTGTACAGCAAGCAGCAGATGCTCAATAAATACTGAAAAAATAAATGAATAAAATTGAGATAAAATATCAGACACATAGAATTGTAAGTACCTGTAAGTGACATAGTATTTTACTTGAATGTAGTTTTTCTAGTAAACCAAGATTCTCGTAGTTTCAGAAGGGCTAGCTGATCTATCTCTTCTTGCATGCAGCAATGATAAAGTTGCCTCTGAAGGGACATCATCTCTGTACAACAGTTAGAAAACAGCCATTATCACGAGAGACTTGGAATTAGAGGCTACACTGGACCTGGATAAACGTACTTAATGACATAACCTTTATCTTCCACCTTTTTTACAAGCCCTACCCCCTACCTCCCCCTGCCTTGTGACTTCCCTAGAAAATTTTACCACCCTAGCCAGATTTTCTTTGTCAGACTTGTTCATCTTCAAATTTGCGGCACTTTGGCCAGAACCTGGTGTTGAAAACTTGGTGACTGAACATAGGAACTTACAGCTGTAAGCCATTAAAACTGGCATCCAACTTGTTGATTTAAGTTCCTTATAGATCCTGGATGTTAGACCTTTATCAGATGCACAGTTTGCAAATATTTTCTCTCATTCAGGAATCTTCTGTTTACTCTAAATTTCTTTTGCCATGAAGAAGCCCTTTAGTTTAATTAGGTCCCACTTGTCAATTTTTGTTTTAGTTGCAGTTGCTTTTAGGGACTTAGCCAAAAATCATTTTCCAAGGTCAATGTCAAGAAGGGTATTTCCTAGGTTTTCTTCCAGGATTTTTATAGTGTGAGGTCTTACATTTAAATCTTTAATCCATCTTGAGTTAATTTTTATATTTGGTGAAAGGTAGGGGTTCAGTTTCATTTTCTGCTTATGGTTGGCCGTTATCCCAGCACTATTTATTAAACAGGGAGTCCTTTCCCCATTGTTTGTTTTTGTCAGCTTTGTCAAAGATCAAATGGTTGTAAGTATGCGGCTTTAGTTCTGGATTGTCTTTTCTGTTCTGTTGGTCTACAGGTCTATTTTTATACCAATACCATGCTGTTTTGCTTACTGTAGCCTTACAGCATACTTTAAAGTTGTATACTGTGATGCCTGTGACTTTATTCTTTTTGCTTAGAATTGTTTTGGCTATTTGGGCTCTATTTTGGTTTCATATAAATTTTATAATTTTTTTCTAATTATGTGAAAAATGACATTCATAGTTTGATAGGAATAATGTTGTATCTGTAAATTGTTTTGAGCACTATGACCATTTTAACAATATTTATTCTTTCAATCCATGAGCATGGATTTTTTTTCCATTTATATGTGTCATCTCTGATTTCTTTCAGCAGTGTTTTATAGTTCTCCTTGCACACAACCTCCTTGGTTGGCTGTATTCCTAGGTATTTCAATGTTTTGTGGTTATTGCAAATAACCACAAAAAATCAAACAAATTTTGATTGGATTCTCAGCTTGAATGTTATTGATGTACAGAAATGCTACTGATATTTGTACATTGATTTTGTATCTAAAAACTTTATTGAAGTCATTTATCAGTTCAAGGAGCCTTTTGGCAGAGTCTTTTAAGATTTTCTAAGTACAGAATCATGTTGTCAGCAAAAAAAGATAGTTTGATTTCTTCTTTTACTATTTGGACGCCATTTATTTCTTTCTCCTGCCTGATTGCTCTGGTTAAAATGTTCAGTATTATGTTGAATAGGAGTGGTGAAAGTGAGCATTCTTATCTTGTTCCAGTTCTCAAAGGAATGGTTCCACCTTTGGCCTGTTCAGTGTGATGTCAGCTGTGGGTTTGTTATAGGTGGTTCTTATTATTTTGAGGTATGTTCCTTCAATGCCTAATCTGTTGAGAGTTTTTGTTATAAAATGATGTTGGATTTTATCAAAAGCCTTTTCTACATCTATTAAGATGATCATATGGCTTTTGCTTTTTATTCTTTTTATGTGGTAAATCACATTTATTGACTTGTTGAACCAGTTTTGCATCCCAGGAATAAAGCCCACTTGATTTAGCTTTTTGATATGTTGCTGGATTCGGTTTGCTAATATGTTGTTGAGGAGTTTTGTGTCTGTGTTCAACAGAGATATTGGCCTAAAGTTTTATTTCATTGTGTCTCTGCCAGATTTTGGTATCAGGCTGATGATAGCTTCATAGAATGAGTTAGAGAGGAGCCCCTGCTCCTCAATTTTTTGGAATAGTTTCAGTAGGATTGGTACCAGTTCTTTATACCTCTAGTAGGGTTCAGCTGTAAATTACTCTGGTCCAGAACACTCTTTTGGTTGGTAGATTTTTTATTACTGATTCAGTTTTGGAACTTGTTATTGATCCGTTCATGGTTTCGATTTTTTTCCTAGTTCAATCTTGGGAGGTTGTGCATTTCTAGGAATTAATCCATTTCCTCTAGGTTTTCTAATTTGTATGCACAGAGTTATTCAAAATAGTCTCTGAAGATCTTTTTTATTTCTGTGGGATCAGTTGTAATATCTGTGTCATTTCTGATGGTACTTATTTGGATCTTTTTTTCTTTGTAAATCTAGCTAGCGGTATATCAATCTTGTTTATTCTTTAAAAAAATCAAATCTCGGTTTCATTTATCTTTTGTATGGATTTTTGCAGGTCAATTTTGTTCAGTTCTTCTCTAATTTTAGTTATTTCTTTTCTTCTGCTAGTTTGGGGATTGGTTTGTTCTTGTGTTCTAGTTCCTCTAGGTGCAAAGTTACACTGTTAATTTGAGATCTTTCTAACATCTTGATAAGGTATTTAGTGTTATAAATATTCCTCTTAATACTGCTTTAGCTGCATCCTAGAGATTTTGATAAGTTGTGTCCCTGTTTTCATTAATTTCAATTTTTTTTATTTCTTCCTTAATTTTGTGTTCACTCAGGAGTTATTTGGGAGTAAATTATTTAATTTCCATGTATTTGTGTAGTTTTGGGAGATCTCCTTGATACTGATGTCTATGTTTTATTGCAATGTAATTCAAGAGTGTACTTGATATGATTTCAATTTTTTCAAATTTATGAGACTTCTTTTATGATGAAGCATGTGGTTAATCTTAGAATATATTGCATGTGCAGATGAGAGAGAAGAGGGTATATTCTGTGGTTGTTGGGTGGAATATTCTGTAGCTATCTATTACATCCAATACTCTGTAGATAGCTATTAGGTCCAAGTGGTTGAGTGTCGAGGTTAAGACCAGAACTAGTTTGTTAGCTTTCAGTTTAAACAAATCAACAAACAAAAAACAAATAAGCCCATTTAAAAATGGGCACAGGACATGAACAGACACTTTTCAAAAGACATACAAGCAGCCAACGAACATATGAAAAATATTCATCATCAGAGAAATGCAAATCAAAACCACAAGGAGATACCATCTCACACCAGTCAGAATGGCTTTTATTAAAAAGTCAAAAAATAACATGCTGGCAAGGCCACAGAGAAAAGGGAACACTTATACACTGTTGGTGGGAATGTAATCCTCAGCCACTGTGGAAAGCAGTTTGGAGATTTCCCAAAGAACTTACAAGAGCTACTGTTTGACCCAGCAATCCCATGCCTAGGTGTATACCCGAAGGAAAATAAATCGTTCTGCCATAAAGACGAATGCACTTGCATGTTCATCGCAGCACTATTCACAGTAGCAATGACATGGAATCAACCCAGGTGCCCATCAACGGTGGACTGGATAAAGAAAATGTGGTACATTAATTCCATGGAATACTATGCAGCCATAAAAAGAACAAAATCATGTCCTTTGCACAACATGGATGTAGCTGGAGGTCATTATCCTAAGTGAATTAATGGATGTAGCTGGAGGTCATTATCCTAAGTGAATTAATGCAAGAACCAAATACTGCATGTTCTCACTTGTAAGTGGGAGCTAAACACTGAGTACACAGGAACATAAAGATGACA
Source organism: Mandrillus leucophaeus (assembly GCF_000951045.1). Lineage (NCBI taxonomy): Eukaryota > Metazoa > Chordata > Mammalia > Primates > Cercopithecidae > Mandrillus > Mandrillus leucophaeus. The sequence continues at coordinate 941,850 of NW_012103131.1, read as the reverse complement.
ACGATGTACACTGGGGGACTCTAGAGCGGGAGCCACCAGGCGGGGGTTAAAAAGCTCCCTATCAGGTACTGTGCTCACTACCTAGGTGTCGGGATCCATACCCTGAACCTCAGCATCACTCAACATACCCAGGTACTAAGCCCGGACATGTATCCCCTGAATCTAAAATGAAAGTTGAAATTATTTTAAAAATAAAAAAAATTATGTTTTTAAAAAACTGGCATCTAGGTAAACTTGGAGTGGAAATACCCATCATAAGAGGTAGTGTTACTTGGGAAAGCTCTGGAAGCACAGACTGGTTGGAAGCGCTGCCTCTGCCACCCAGCAGCTGTGTGACTATGTGCCAGGCACTTTACCTCTCTGAGTATCACCAGAATCCAGGAGTTAGATGCAGACTGTTTTGCTTTGCTGTTGTTGTTTTGTAGAAACAGGGTCTTTCTATGTTGCCCAGGCTGATCTCAAACTTCTGGCCTCAAGCAATCCTCCAGTCTCAGCCTCCCAAAGTGCTGGGATTACAGGTGTGAGCTACTGCACCCAGCCTGATGCAGACTCTTAAATGCACCCAATTGTTAATGGGCTAGAGAAGCCAATGTCTGTGTCCCTATGTACCTGTGTCTGAATCAAGTTTCTCCAACGTCTGATTTCCCTCTTAGAGGTGACACCCCATGGCGACATCCAGACCGAAACAATCACCTGTCTGGATCCCTTCTTGAACCACAGCAGTCAGCCCTGCATAGAGCCTGCTTCAGGAGGGGGGCAACCCACAGCCACACTTCCTGCAATACCTGGGGTTCCACAAGGTGAGGTTTGTGGGAGTGGCTCCCCTCTGCTCACCCACGCTGACATCCCAGATAGAATGCCGACAGATCCACAACAGGTTCTAAGTCGTATCCAGTAAACTGAATTCTCCCCTTGCAGTCACAGAACCTCTTAGAGCAGAGGGATGCCTACGTCCTTCTCATCTGCTCCCTAAGCCCAGGAACACTAGTGGGGAGGAAGAAGAGACACACAGGCAGATGGAGAGACCCAGATCTACGAGGAAATCAAGAGATTTTATAACCGAGGATGACCTCCAGCTCTGGCTGGAAGAAGCTCAAAGGATAAAATAATAAAGACGCTCATTCATTGTAGGCTCCCTCTGTGTCGGATGCTTTGCAGGCCTCATCTCATTGACTCTTCATTACAACCCTATGATAAAAGTGCTATTTGCTAGGTATGAGCTGACAGGCCAAAAAAAAAAAAAAAAAAGAGAGAGAGAGAGAAAAGTGCTATTTGCATCCACATTGAAGAGATGGGAAAACAATCTCAGAATAGTCAGTCAACTTGCCCATGGACACACAGCTGATTTGCTGAACCTGGACTCATGTCCAGGAGAGCTGGTCCCAATCTGAAGGTGAGAATGTTCCTAATGGCTGCTGTGTGCTGATCATGCATGCATGCATTCATTCATTTCATTATTGAGAGCCTACTGTGTGCCAGGCTCTGTGCTAGGAGCTAGGTAAACAAGTGTGAATAATACTTAGTCTTATGGTCTAGTGGAGGAAACTGAACAACAGCCATACACATAAATGGATAATCACAAACTGTGATATGTGATGGGAGGGAGGGGTGAGGAGTACCAGACTCAGGAATGGGGTAAGTAGTGCTGTGGGAGGATGTCTCCAGGAAGGACCATTGCACAACACAGTTCGTTCAGAGAATACCAAGGGCATGAGGTCTCACAGAAGAGCTGGCAGCCTGAGTTTCTGGGGCACAGAGTGCCAGGGCTGTCTGCCAGGGGGGTGCAGACAGGGAACAGGCAGAGCATGCGCTAAGGCTGACAAGCCCTTGATTTTGCCCAAATGATAACCTGCTGAAGGAAATGATCTCCCAGGCCCCCAGACCTCTCGTCTAATTGCAAACCACGCAACCTTAGCCGCAGCAAGATCTGCAGATAGCCAGTGCTGTCATCGCCTCCGCCAGCCCTGGCTGGCGCCCGCCCCATTCTGTGCCCTAAAGCAGAAGCACATGCACACCTTCAGGAGGACACCGGGCCATGGGGGGGTTGGCACCTGGCCTCTGTGGATGTCAGAGAGCTGGAGACCCTACAGGGCATGCCAGTCTCGGGTAGGTGGCCTGTCCTGTCCTGTGCCCAGCATTCACACCCCTCAAGGACTGCGGCAGCACAGGACGGGGTAGCATTGCCTCTGGGGGCAAAGTCACCAGGACACCCTCCCTCTGAGGCTCTGGAAGAGATGTTCCAGCTGCTCAGAATCATGGAGAACTCCAGAAGGGCCCCAAGTTTGGGATTCCCAGGAAATGGAGTTTCAGAGAGGACAAGTCGCTACCTCCCGCTGTCACCCTGGAAGGTAGAGGCAGATCTAAACATCTTTGCCCTTTGCCACACTTCCATCCCTGTAACACACAAACGTGGCCACCTTGGGCTGCTGGCTGTGGACCTCATGGGAGGCAGGGTGGTCATAATGAGGGGCTGGGGCTTTGGGACATAAAAACTGGGTGCTCCTTATGTCAAGAGCCCACATCTCAACGGGAAGGAGACCTCTTCCTCCTCTGCACTCATTTCATAACCTTTTACTTCTTAATTATGTAAGAAATGTACGTGTATTGCTGAAAAATTAGAATGAAAAAGGTGAGCAGAAGACAATAGAACCACCAGCAATCTCACTGTCAAAGAAGAATGACCATGACATTGTGCAAGGTCTCTCCCAAGATCATGTATTCATTTATACAGCCACAGTATATATATATATTTACATATTTACAAACATGCACATACTATACTGTAGAGATTTTCATGGCATGGAATACACTTCTGCAATATCATTTTCATGGATATCATTTTCGTGGCTGCATAATCTTCTAATGAATATATCTCCCACAGCTTATTCAACAGATCTCCTGTTATTGAGTATCTAAGTTGTTTCCAATATTTGCCATGAAAAGAACACTAGAAGGAGCATCCTTAAGGCTAAATATTCATATGTACTCCGAGCACTTTTTTAGGAGCCCTGTAGTTCAACTGCCAGTTTCATTAATCAATAATTATTCGGGCATGGAAAAATAAAGGGGAACAATGTCTGTCTCTGCATTTAGAATCACAACTGGGGGTCTGTATCTGAATATCTAGGGGTGGTTCTAATAAAGAAATTTCTTTATTTTAGAGCTACTGTTAACTCTGAAGATAATTGCCATAAAGAACAGCAAAAAGTTGTCCTGAGGGAGGGATTTAGTTCTTCTTGGGTCCAGGCTGGCATTATTTCACTATTAATGAATTACCCTGGCTGGGCGTGGTGGCTCACGCCTGTAATCCCAGCACTTTTGGAGGCTGAGGTGGTGGATCACCTAAGGTGAGGAGTTCGAGACCAGCCTGGCCAACATAGTGAAACCCCGTCTCTACCCAAAATGCAAAAATTAGCCAGGCATGGTGATGCATGCCTGTAGTCCAAGCTACTTGGGAGACTGAGGCAGAAGAATCTCTCAAACCCAGGAGGTAGACGGTGGCAGTAAGCTGAGATCGCGCCATTATACTCCAGCCTGGGTGACAGAGTAAGATTCCATCTCAAAAAAAAAGAAAAGAAAAGAAAAGAAAAAAAAGAACTACCCTTAACTGACAGTTTCTACCTTAGTACAAATTACTAAATATTAATGCAATGGTGTTAGAAAGGGGAAACTGTGCAAAAAATCCTCGTTCAGACTGAGTAAAAACCCAACACACCTTAGACTTTGGTACCCACAAAATCAAAGCTAACAATGGGTTGATTTTCATTTTTTAAAAGTCTTTTACTATGTACCCATAAAAATTAATGTTTTTAAAAAGTCCTCATTGGTTCTTCTGCCTTGGGTGGGGTCAGAAACTGCAGTGTCTCCAGGATAACTTTGTTTAATTATTAACAGCAGCCAGTGGACTTCTCTTTATATTCCATGCAAATAAAGGTGGTATAACTGGGTAGACTATCCTGAAGCCTGGAATTCCGCTGAGCCCTGGTATCAGTTAGGTAGGAGGGGAAGAGTGCAAATTTCTAAATGTCAGTGGCAGAGGTTGTGTACTTACAGAAAGCAAGGAACTGTCCGGGAGCCTTGGGTGATGGAACAAGTCAAATTCAGGGCTAGCCCAGGCTGGCTTCAAACACTGCCTTAATTGTGCAGGTCATTGTACAACTCTTTCCTTGGACCATCTAGATGAGGCCAGTAACCCCTGCCAGCCCCAGCCCTGGAAATGGGACCTGCAATTGAGCTCATGTGATTTCAAGGCCTTTCTAGGGATTCTCTACTTCTCTTTGAAAAGTAGCACTTGGCTATTTGATATCTACTGTTCGATCCTTTCAAGAAAGTAAAAAGGTCACGAGTAAGAAAAAAGGTAGGGAGGAAGCAGAAGGGGCTGGCTATCTTCAGGAGCACTGGTAAGTGAGGAGGTCCTGAATGCAGAATGAGGCCAGAGCCACCCAGAGCTGTCTTCAGGGAGCAGAGCAAAGCTTCCTCTTACTAATGGTGAAGGCATCTCTGAATTTCAGTCAGGCCCAGGCCTCAGAGGAAGTAATAGAATACCTGGAAGAGATGGATCTCACTCTAATGTACTGAGCTTCACCTGCTGTAGTGGACACTGTGGTGTGCTGTCTAGGTCCTCCTTCAGGACCAAGGCATTCATTCCCTTGGATTCTAGGAGTGTTGGCTGCTGACAGCTCACAGCTGAGGCCCTCTCCTGGACTTGCCCTCTGCCAAGGGAACTGCCTTGCCCAGAGTTACATCCTCTCCGTGGGGGCAGTTCCCGTCCAGAAACTGGCTGATAAGGTGGCACAAGACCCAGCCCCTTTGCCTCAATTCAGGACCACTTTGGAGGGCTCCCCAGCTCCAGAGCTCCCTGCCATGGACTGAGTCCTCTGTCATGACTGCAGCGCAGTGCAGTTCCTCCATCTGCCCAATTCAGCATCCTCCAGTAGCCCACAGGCATTTTTCCCAAGCATCTGACAGTATGCTTCCCGGGAACCCCACCTAAGACTCTTTCTCACAATGATTTTAATACCATTTATTGATCCCAGTGCTTGCCAAGCATGCGAACCATTTTAGTCACTGACCCTTACAAGGTCCCACAAGGTTGGTTTTAACATCTTCTTTTTACAAATGGGGAAAAAAGCACAAGAGAAGCTAAAGGTTAAATCATTTGTCCAAGGTCACAAAGGTGGAGTTGGGATTAAAATCCAGATCAGCTCTAAGACTTGGCTTTTTGTAATTCACCATGTTCTTTAAGGCTCTGCCAAATGCCCCTCTGCCTGCACCTTCAGGATGCCATTCATGATCTCCTTATGATATTCTCATTCTCATTCTTTCTCTCTCTGTATATCTTCTTGTTTAGCCGCTCTAGTCATTTACATTCTACATTCCATATGAATTATAGGTCCAGGGCGCTTCCAAGCTCCCTGAGAGCCTGCGTCATGCACACTGGGGATCCACTGTACAGCCCATCACATTCACTGCCTGGCTCATGACAGACACACAGGAAATATTTAGCCTGTTGAGTTGATTGACTTTTCACACAAGTAGAATCTCTATTTTCTTAGGGTTTCTGGATATATGGTTTGTGAAACTATATGTCTATACTGGGGTCTGCATGACATATTTAATCCTTAGTAGCACACATATCAACTTGCTATCTAAGGACTATATAATACCCTGATTCAACTTTGGGGATTTAATAGAGATTTCTAGAAAAAAAATAAGTACTCTCATTGAGGCTTTGAGTGTGACATGATTTCTGAAGACATATGTAAACAAATCCGGGGACATTAAATTCTGAAACAGAGTTCAACCCTAAAGGCCCAACGTGACCACTACATTGAAGGATAAAAAATCTCTCCATCTCCATTTCTGGCATCAGAGGACCCGATCACAGGTTATTACCTGGTGACGCCACCAATCTCCAGCTGGTTTCATGTAACTCATGTTTCTTCTTGTGGAAAATCATCATCCCCACCATCTTTACCATCAACTAAGTCCTTGCCATGTGCCAGGCATGGAGCTAAGCATTGTTGACACATTATATCATTTGGTCTTCTTAGTAACCTTCTAAAGTGAGTACTATTGTGAGTCCCATGTTAAGGATAAAGAGGCTGGGCGCAGTGGCTCATGCCTGTAATCCCAGAACTTTGGGAGGCTGAGGCAGGTGGATCACTTGAGATCAGGAGTTCGAGATCAGCCTGGCCAACACAGTGAAACTCTGTTTCTACTAAAATTACAAAGATTAGCTGGGCATGGTGCTGTGCATCTGTAGTCCCAGCTACTTGGGAGGCTGAGGCAGGACCATCACTTGAACCCAGGAGGCAGATGTTGTGGTGAGCCGCGATCTCACTGCACTCCAGCCTGGGTGACAGAGTGAGACACCATCACACACACACACACACAAAATTATTTTTAAAAAAAGGATAAGGAACTAGGCAAGCAAATTGCCTAGTTATACTCTTGGAAAAGTGGAAGAGCTAGGGATCAAAGCCAAGACTACCAGAGCTGAGAACTAAACAGACTCCCTGAGATGGCAGAAACACAGCAGTCCCTAAGTGATGAGCCGGGATTCTTACCCATCCCAGAGTTCCTAAACAACCAATAAACACCAAATGAATAATGATTCTGTCACATACTTTTTTGCTAATTCTTTTTTTAAAAAATCTTTTTTTTTTTTTTTT
>NW_012103131.1:932428-935126 GCF_000951045.1 Mandrillus leucophaeus | reverse complement strand
TTTTTTTTTTTTGAGGCAGGGTCTCACTATGTCACCCAGGCTGAAGTGCAGTGGTGAGATCTTGGCTCACTACAACCACTACCTCCCAGGCTCAAGCGATCCCCCCACTTCAGCCTCCTGAGTACCTGGGACTACAAGTGCAAGCCACCACCAAGCCTGGCTAATTCTTGTACTTTTTTGTAGAGACAGGGTTTCGCCATGTTGCCCAGGCTGGTCTTGAACTCCTGGACTAAAGTGATGCTCTGGTCTCAGCCTCCCAAAGGGCTGGGATTACAGACATGAGCCACCACACCCGAACTTTGCTAATTCTTTAAGTCTCTGTTTAATTATCCCTGGTTGTCTTGTGTTTCTCATGTCTTGAGATTAGAGACACAGACTGCCTTTGTTCCAGACTATGTTTTCAAGGATGTTTGCATTGCAAACAGTCTTGGAAGATATAGTGTCTCTGTCCAGAGCAAAGGGTAGATTTGTTAACGGACTAGAATAATAAAATAATGTCTGCCTAGAATGCAAAGTTCAGGTAGGCTTATTGTCTATTATAAAAGCTCCAGGTTCTCAAAGCTTGGTGTTCTTCTCTTGTAAAGCAACCCATTACCTGTGCAAGACATCACCTGGCCCACATTACATTGCCCTGTGGGAGTTAGAGCTTAGAGAACTGGTGTCAACGCTGATACTCTGACTACTGCTATTGTTCTGAGTAATAACTTATCTTTGTCCCTGACCCAGGAGTCTTGTGCCTTCTGCCAGCATACAAAAAACTGTGGCAGACCACGTCATAAACTTAAAAGGAGGATAAAATCTCAGACGCTCCACAGTTCTTGAACATTTCCTCCATCCTGGAGCAGCAGAAACTCCTCTGGACAGAAAGTTCCAGTAAGGTCTTTCTGGGAGGTGTCACCCATGGCAACGACAGCTGTGAGGTCATTGCCTCTGATACTTCCTTCACCACTAGTCATCCCAAGAGGAAAACAATAAGAAGGAGGAAAAGAAACTCTTACAGGTGGAAGAATAAAAAATAAAAATAATGCTGTTGATGGTGCTGATGAGGAGGATGAGGATAATGATGTCAACGAGGAGGAGAACAGCAAGGTGGATGATGATGACGACAAAGGGCTGATGATGACATTGATGAGGTTGATGATGACATTGATGAGGCTGATGATGACATGGATGAGGTTGATGATGATGACAATAAGGCTGATGATGTCAATGAGAGTGATAGTGATGACAATAATTTCCAGAGCAGCCACCGTTTGCTGAGCTCTTCCTGCCTGGTGAGCACACACATTATTTCACTGAATATTCAAAATATGCCTGCAGGTAAAAACCCCATATTCTCTCACTTCCTTTAAAAATCTTTATTCTACTCTGTCTTTCTAAACAGCCACTCTGTGCAAATTACAATATGTAATATCGACCCCAACAACACATTCCTGGACCCCTTATCTTGGTCTATTTTTTCCCCATTATATTGATCACCTTCTAACATGCTATGTGGTTTACTATGTTTATTGTTTATGGTCTCTCTCTCCCAGCTGGAATGGAAGCTCTGTGAGAACCTGAATTTTTTTGTGTTTTATTCACTGTTGTATGCCAAACATGCAAAAGGGTGACTGGTCATAACAGACCTTCAACAAATATCAAATAAATTAATGAACTTGACTTTGTGTTTTGGGGAAATGTCACAGCCTCCCCGGACTTTAGATTCCATGGCCTTAAAATGAGAGCTTGGCAGCATCTATGGCTTGACCCGTTCCCGAAATCCTGAGGCTCCACAGATGTCTGTGCATTAATCTTCCTATATGATTACGTGACAGAGTCATCATTTTACTTTTGTCAACTGTTTCAGGTTGGATTTTATTCCTTAATCAGTCACTCATTCATTTAACCAATTAAGCATTTTCGAATTCTTCTGGACCTAAGCGCTGTCACTGAGGGGTTCCAGCAGACACCAGGAGCACGTGGGGTGGAAGTGGTGCTCGTTTTAATGAGGTTCTGAATTTCTGACAGGTGAGAGAGAGCTGCCACCTCCCTAGCTGGCTTCAGCTGTGCAGGAGGTGTGGCGCCAGGAGGCCCTCAGAACTTTTTGTTTCCATGGATTTGAGGTACTCGGGAGTCACAGGGCCTGGGTTCTGTGGGGTCTTTGGCTCTGGGTTCTCTTTCCTTCTCAATTCCCCATTTTTATTGCCCCCCACTGACACACACTCATCTTACTTTTAAGCAGATGTCTATCTCATTGACACACTGAATTTGGATGTGGTTGCACACTGGAGCAGAAGGAGGTGAGAGTCTAGGGTTCTGGTGTGCAATAGGACATTCAATTCAACAGTCACATGGATAAAGAAACTGCTGAGTGCACGGCTCTGTTCTGAGTGTTGGGAATATAAAGATGGCTCAAGGTGCAGTCCCAGCCATCACAGGCCCGTAGAGGGAGGCAGGGTTATAAGTAAAGAATCCACTTTGGGAGGCTGAGACGGGCGGATCGCGAGGTCAGGAGATCGAGACCATCCTGGCTAACATGGTGAAACCCCATCTCTACTAAAAATACAAAAAAATTAGCCAGGCGTGGTGGTGGGTGCCTGTAGTCCCAGCTACTCGGGAGACTGAAGCAGTAGAATGGCATGAACCTGGGAGGTGGAGCTTGCAGTGAGCTGAGATCGCACCACTGCACTCCAGCCTGGGTGCCAGAGCGAGACTC
>NW_012103131.1:914411-932378 GCF_000951045.1 Mandrillus leucophaeus | reverse complement strand
TGTAATCCCAGCTACTTAGGAGACTGAAGCAGTAGAATGGCATGAACCTGGGAGGTGGAGCTTGCAGTGAGCTGAGATCGCACCACTGCACTCCAGCCTGGGTGCCAGAGCGAGACTCTGTCTCAAAAAAAATAATAGAAAATAAAAACATAAGTAAATAATCACAAAACAACACCATGAGTGCTTGATCTTGCAGGGGGTAATGTCATTCAGAGAAGAGAGATAGCCAGGGAGCGTGCTTCTGCCAGGACATCCACCATAGTACACAAGAAGGGATTTTCAAGATGGGTCTCAAAAAGGTGATTTGCAGATTACCAAGTGGGGAAGTGTGGTGGAGAGGACAAAAAGTGGTCCAATAAAGGGAGTCAGTGGCTGTGAAGGCCTGGAGAGAGGAGGGCTTGCCAGGCTCAGAGGATATGCACTTGGTGTGGAGCTGGAGCACAGGGGAGGTAGGAAGGAGGCTCCATCACTGGGATTCAGCCCAGCACATGTCACATAATGTGCCTAATAAATATTGATTGAATGAGTAGATGAAGAAATAAAATGGGAAGAAAATACCTGCCACACAGAAGAGTTGCAAATGTTAAGACCCTATCTTGTTTACCCATCAGGCTCCTCTGTTGAGAATTCAGGTCCCTCAAGACAAAATCTGGGTCATGCTCTCTACAGAGCATGTTTCCAGCACGGGCCTGGCAACCTGGGCCCTTGCACAGAAGACACAGGGAGGGTGACACGTCTCCCTCTGTGCCTGTCCATGCAAAGCCACCCTTGGCAGGCCTGGAGGCTTTCAGGGGCCTGTGGAGCAGGGAGTAATGCCATTCGGTGAAGAGAGGCAGGCAGCAAAGTTCTTGGTTCCGCCACAGTTCACTTGAAAGAGATCACACATTTTCTGGTGTCTGGGGCCCTGCATGGTCAAGCTCTGAGCTGGTTAGGTCGACGGCTGCAGCAGCTGCACTATAAATTGGGATGTGTGATGGATTTTCCAACCCCCAATTTCCTCTCCCCTCAAATGAGACAGAGATTCCACCTAGCCCAGAGTTAGTCACCATTTGGATAGGAAGTCTAACTTAAGAGACACCCAGGCTAGGAAGCAGGTTACATTCTATTTATTGCTCACTGAGCTCCTCTTAATATCCTGCTCAGTACAGAACAGAGCTGGGTTTGCACTCAGGGGAAATGGCAACTGATGGAAATCTCCACCCCGTTGTGGAGGCAGCTTCTTGGTTGGAATCCCTTTGGCTGCAAATAGGAAGGGATGGGATTCTGGGTGGTTATGTGTAGTCTCCCCACCACCCAGCAGGAGGCGAGCTAGCAGCCATCCCCGCCGGCCCATGTGCCCCTGGGAAGGGGAGAACAGCGCCAGGAGGACAACAGCCAGAGGACTCAGGCTGCCCAAGTCTAATCCTAGAGCTGCCTCAAGCTGGATCCCTGGATAGTCATTGCCTGTGTTGGGCCTCAGTTCCCCCTTCTGTGCAATGAATGGGTCAGATTAGACAACCTCCAAGGCTCATTCTGGCTTTGGCATTGAATGAGCCCTTGGGCAGTGAATGAGGTGTTGGAGAGTATTGGCGCACAGAGACAGCACACAGTCTGCTTCTCAGCAAGGGCTGCCTCTCGCTTTCACCAGGCATGACAGTGCCACTGAATGGGCTGCACTGGCTGGAACAAGCCACCATGGAGGTGAAGGGCAATGGCGAGATGGTGTGGGGCCCAAACCTCCAAGCCTAGCATCTGTTGGAGCCTGGGATAGGGGTTAGCAGCAATCAGGCAGGTGGAGAAGGCACTCAGGGAGCCCGGGGAGCCCTGGTGCTGGCTCCAGGAACCCACATCAGCAGCACCTCTGACTCGGGACAGCAAAGAGTGGAGGGGGGGTGACTGCTCCTGGGAAAGCATCATGGGAAGGGGTCCCCGTTAGTTACCTAGAAAGCAAGTTGGTTTTGGGGCCTGTGTCAAGGACTTTCCAGGCCCACCCTCGCCACCTCTGGTGGCTTCCCCTGTGGGGAAGCTGTGTTCTACTCAACAGCATCTGCCCTTCCTGCAATGTATGTCTAAAAACCGGGCACTCCTCATTAGAAAGCCTTGGGGGAGGGGAGTAGCGGAGACTCAGATGCCTTTCCTTGCCATTAACCTTAAGTCCAGGTAGGAGCACAAGGCCCACTGGTCGAGCAGGTTCTGGGGACTGCCCTGCATGCAGGAGCCCTCTGTGTAGCATAAAGCCACGCAGGTGAAGCCTGAGCCCCGTGCTCATCCCCCCTTAGTCTTCCCATTTTATTTGTTCTCACCTTAATCCTGGGCCAGGGGTGCAGGCAGGAATGTGTTCCCTGGTGGAACATGCTGGGGACCCCCTAGGCTGTTGGTGTCCACCCCTAAGTGTGACAGGCCTGGGTGGGTCTGCAGTCCCCTCTTTCAGTGGAAAGTTTCTTGGTTTTCACCTCTGGTCTTTTCTGTCACTGTTTTGATCAAACACATGTAATTTATGGACTATGATATACTGCACTTCAGAATTGACTTTTGTGCTCAACTGGTGTAAAACATTTTTGGTGACTAATGCCTCCGGGTGAGATATTTTTTCGTTATTGATGTGTGCATGGGGCTTTTGTCCCCACGTCATGGGGACTTCTGGCCAGGGTCACTCCCTGGTTCCCTGCAGCAGGAACACTCAGCCAAAGGCGAGGCAGCCTTTTGAACTAAAGAAAATATTAATTTAAGACATTGTTTCAACATGAAATTACAGGAGCCTTCAGAACTCCCCGTTAGTTTGATTCAGGGCTGAGTTGCGCATAGTGTCTTTAGGGCGAAGATTGGCCAACTTACAAAAAGTTTGTTGCCAGTGAACTAACAGAAAGAATTCTGCAATGGCCCCCAGAGCTTCAATTCCCTCACACAATCATTTCCAGTTGATTTGCCTGGAAAATCTCTTGTTGAAGAAAGAAAAGCAAAAATAGCCCTGTTGCATCTTTGCTATCAAACCCGGCTGGGCAGTTACTGGTTTGTTATTCCTGAAGCAAGAACTGGGCCTCGTGGTCTGCCAAGTGTGAATGTACTTATGAGACCGTAGGAACAAATGGATGTTGAGGCTTTCTGGAAAATATGAATCCTGTGGTCACGACACATGTGACATTCCAACAAGAGCTCCCACTAATCCAGTGCCATGTGCCTCAGGAAACCTGTGGTCAAAGTGGCATTAGTCCCATTTTACAGACTAAAAAACTGAGGCCCAAGTCATTCAGATAGAAAGGGGGTGGTGGAGGTGAGAGTCCAAGTGTTCCTGACCCCAAACCACACACTGTTCCATTGCACCAGGCTGCCTGCCGCCTGGGCTGGGTTATCCTCTGTTGCCAGGATGGCCCAAGCTTCCCTCCCAGCTGAGTTCATATACACAGCTCAGCAAACAGTTCCCATCCTCTTCTGCTCCCCTGTGGTGTACTGGGCAGGGTTTATTTATTGGGAATGCAAATCTGAAGAATGGGTTTGCAGCTTCTAAAGGGGTGGGACTTCATAGGCAGTTTGGTGAGCAGAGTCCATATATTCATCAAGCACAGGGCTCAGGACAATCTTTAAGGATCCATGAAAATGTTTTCATTTTTATTTATCTTAAAATTCAAAGAAAGAAAGAAATATAAGAATAATGAATGCATAATAACACATCAAGCCTGGATTATATTCATCTTTAGACCAATGCAGTTGTAAAATAAAATACTAATTTTTTTATGGAGAAAGGGTTTCTGAAGACAAAAGTGTCTAGGGCACCTGAAAGTCATAAGACAGCCCAGATCAGGAGGCAGGACAAATGGAGGCATGGCCCTGGATGTCATGTTGAGCACATGGGGCAGGTGCACAGAGAGGGTTGGTAAGTACCATGGATCTGGACTCCTGAATGCTGGGCTGGCCTTCCCTTCCCCAAACCCTTCTCCTCCCCCAGTGCTGAAGAGCTTCCCCAGTGCTGAAGGAGAGAACCCTAGAGCCCCCACAGAGCAGATGACCTCTGCACAGGGTCTCTGGCACCCTAGCAGGCCCTGGTTCCTCACCCTCTGGCTTTTCCACTCACCAATCCCACGAGGAAGTGAGGCTAACCTTGAGGGGGGCTGAGACAGATGCCTCCAAAGAAACCAGTCCTGACCCCATGCAAGCTGCTCACCCCCACCATTAGGGACAGTCCTCCCCCAACAAAACTTGCCCATCCTCACCGTAAGGGACAGTCCTGACCCCACACAAGCTGCCTATCCCCACCATAAGGGACCATATGACACTTCATCTTCTCAGCTAATGGCAAATAACAGCATCTTAGAGATCACCTACAAAACCCCCTCATTTCACAGATGGGGAAACTGAGGTCCCATGGGGAAAGGAACTCAGCCAAGAGGAGTTGTCTCTGCATTTCTAGAGGACCCTCTCCTTTCATATCCCTGCCTGCAGAAGATTAGCCTCCATTTCACATGGATCTTTTAGTGATAGTTACTTAGGCTCATCAGAAAGGCTTCCTGGCAAACAAAATAAAACAAAGTGAACCACTGTCTTTTATCCCCTGCCCGCATTCACGTCTTCCTGCCAGGCAGAGCACTGAGCCCAGGGCCCTCCAGTGGATGTGGGGACCAGAGGCTCCAATGACATAATCAGGGATAGGGCACTTTCTCCACAGGTGCCATTTATTTTCAAGCATTCGTTCGATCCCTGCCGAGGGATGAAAACCGCAGTGTCAACTGCCTTCAACTCCACTCCTTTGGAGGCCCGTTTGGTATTAACATCAAAGCATTCTGCATATTTATCATTCCTCCCTCCGCATTAAGCAAGACGTCTGACAGGCACACAAAAGAGCCATAGTTTCCACTTGGACTCCAGAAAGGCATCAGCAGGTTCAAACCCAAGTTGAAAATTCCCTCAAATAGGTATATTTTCTTTACTGGAAACCTGGGAAGGATTATCACTTAGCATCCTCTCCAAAATCAATTTACGTCCACTTACCAGTCGCTTCTGGTATAAAATAAAGGAGCTTACGATTCATCATTCAGGATTTAATCAATGACACCCAGCTAGCTCTGATGAGAATATTTCGGGCGTGGAGGATGGGATAATAGACAATACCCTGTCTTTGGTCTTACTTTTTTTTTCAAGAGCAATCATGCCTACTCTTTGAAATATAATGGGAACATGTTAAAATATAGATTCAAGTAGGATGTGACAAAGGAAAATATTCAACTCTGGTTGTACTCAAAGTACTTAAGTTTTCTTTGAAAAGTTAAGAACAGGGCAGCAATCTGGAACTTTGGGGAAAAATAAGCGTGCATTTGTTCATGGAAGAAACATGAATAGAAACAATTTCTAACATGAGTGATAATTTTCTTACTTCGTTTCAAAACTTTGTCCTGATTATTTGTATGTACATGTTATGTGTTGGCTTTGCCTCCAGTGACAGCAAACAAAGCTTGTATACCTTTCAGGGTTTTTTTTTTTTTTTTTTTTTAAAGTGCTGGTGGACTTTTTAATGTGCTGGAACCTAGCAGGGGGAGCCCTAACAAGGGGCTTCCCGGCTCATGCATCTGAGCACTGATCCTCGATGCTATGGCTTTTATCCTCTGCTCAAGGTGGAACCCATGATTTCCAGGTGATTGACAAGAGCTGTGAATGTTTCAGTAAGGTGCTTGGGTTTCATAAGGAAGCTCAGTTTAAATATGGCCCAGCTGTAGACTGTGGCCACAGTGGCTTTTGCCAGTAATGCTGCCAGTGACTGAGTGCAGCACCTTCACACTGAAGATGAGAGAACAAAAAAGCAGAGCACAGATGGGACCACCCAGTTCACCCCGCTGGAGAGAAACAGACTGAACCCACTCCTGCTCGCAGCCCTGACCATCAGAGAACCCCCATGCTACATGAGCACCCATCCAAGCAGCTCCCTGGGCAAGATGTTTTGGTGCACCTTAGAGACAAGGAAGCAAGAGACCCTGAAGGAGTGATTTTCCCAAAGCCACAAGCTAAGTTGGCTGAAGAGCAGGACTAAATTCCATTTGTCTGTGACCTTGTTGGGAGTTACTTCATTATACCAGGCTCCACATGCTCAGCCACGAATGTGGAATATCCTAACGAGGGAACAAGGGAGGCAGGTAAGGCTCAGAGAGCAAAGCTACCAAGGACCCCAATGCCAGTTGTTCATTCATTCGTTCATTCATTCGTTCATTCATTCGTGCAATAAATATTAACTGAGCCCTTGATATACACCCAGCACTGGGTAAAACCCTGAGGCTATTACCCAGTGCTGAAGAGGGAGAGGACACGGGCCTTGCCCTTGTGGACATCCCAAATTACTAGGGGAGACAGGCACATAACAGAGAACACCAGTGAAGTTACGCATGAACCAGGGGCAGGAATGTTTCTCTGCAGTAATCCTGGGAAGAGTACAAGGAACTCGGCCATGGTCAGCCGGAGAAGCCACACAGCACAGAAGGGAGCTGGGGCTGAAGGGAGAAGGAGTTTGCCAATAGCAGGAGGGGAGAAACGTTCAGGAAATGCGCTGTACAAAGGCCCAGAGACAGGGATGGACTCAGCTACCCAGAGAATGGGCCAAAGTTCTGTTGAGACCCAGTCAAGGAAGCTCAGGCAGGGAGCGGTTACAGAGAAATCCCCAAATCTCAGTGGCTCTGCACAGCAAGGTCTTCCTTCTTGGTCTGGTCTGGTGGCCCTCGTCCACCTGAAACATGTCATGGCCTTTGAGGCTTCTGTGGCGGGGACTAGGGACACACAGCTCTCAACTGCCTCGGCTTGAAAGTGTCATGGGTCACTTTCTCCCATCACCCATTGGCCAGAGCTAGTCATATGACCCAACTAACTGCAGGAGATGCTGGGAAATGCAGGCGGTAGGTTCATGGATATTTGGTAAGCGCCACAGTTTTCCAGCAGAATGAGTTAGGAGGAAGGCATAAGGCGGGTAGAGGGGGACGTGGGAAGTGGTGAGAATTGAGCCAGTCAGATCATAAAGAGTCTTGAGGAGAAACTGAGCCCAGAGAGGGAGCTTAACTTGCCCACAGTCACCTAGAATGTGGCCTCCTGACCTCCAGGCCACTGCCCTTTCCATATCCACAAGAGTCCAAAGCCAGAGGAGCAAGCCAGCATGGGTGTCACCTGTCACTGCAGACAGAGCAAAGGATGTGACAGCGTCTCCTCTCCAGAGCAGCCTCGGGGGCCATGGGCGGAGTGCGGATGTCTTCCCCCACCGGGTGAAATGGACCTTGGACTCGTTTCCTGGTCCATTCTAGCATACTGCAGTTTCACCTTCTCCCATAGGGGCAGCCCAGACCCTGGAGCCAGGCGGTTTGGGTTCAAATCCCAATTTTGCCACAAACTAGCTGGGTAAATTTGAATAAGTTGCTTAACTTCTCTGTGCCTCAGCCCTCCTTCGATAAAACAAAGACAATTGCACCGCCTACCTTCAAGGAGATTTTACTATTTGCAAAGCAATAGCTAACTGTCTGGCTTCCACGGCATTTGAGTTGCTCTGGAAGGCACCTGCCATGCATTATTTCATGTAACCTTCACTTCAAATCTGAGGCAGGTAGTTTAATAGCCCATTTTACAGACAAAGAGCCATATTAGGCCAGTGGCAGCTGAATTTGGAACCTAGGGTTACCTGATGCAAAGCTATTATTCTTTCCACAAAGCCCCATGACCCGGGGACACTGGCTGGCTGGGAGGTCAAGCTTGTCTGGGGTCTTGCACCTTTCTTGCATGGCCTGCCTGGTTGCAGGGCAGCCCTGAGCCTCTCTGAGTCTCAAATCACAGGCTTCCTAACACTCCAGACAAACTTGCTCTCTTTCTTCTTCCAGTTGAGATTCCAAGCGTTGCCCCTTAAGAGGGTTTCAGAAGTTGGCTTCTTTACAAAGCACATGAATGACCCCACTCCTTATCCTAACCTCAGGCCCTTGGGTCCTGCTGAACAAAATCCTCTGCCATCCTTCCTGATTTTTGTCCCATGATCCCATATACTTTGCTGGGCTTTGACCTGCCTCTTTAAAATTTGCAATTACCAATAATTCCCTTTGTTGCACCCAAATGCGAACCACCATATTAAATTATTAAATATAAGTGTTTCTGAAATATTTTATCTTGACATGTATCTCCGGAGTCAAATGACCCCAGGCAGTGTTCATAATTAATTTCATCAAAAGGAAAAAAAAAAAGTGCTGGCAAGGGACTCCCTGAATGACTCCCTGTCCTGGAGAAATACAGCTGACACTTGGCTCGCTTCTCCTTCCTTCTCCTTCCCCAGGACTCCAGGGCCAGGGAGTCTGCAGAGCTGCTCCATCCTCAAGAGCCCGGAATTTCAGGCCTGGGGGGAACCCTTGTGATCATTTTGGCAGCTCTTTCTTTTTCTGGCTGAAGAAACAGGCCCAGAGAGGAGCGGTGACCTTCCCAAGGTGGCAGAGACCGAAGGCAGCAGGAACAGACACGGGGCTGCCCCTAGCCAGGTCACCCACCCCTCACTGTAGCTTGGCCCCCCCGCAAGACTCTGAAGCTACCGAATAAGGCTTCTTCCTCCTTTGTGACCTTCAGGACCAGATAGGTTCATTTAAAGGAGTAGGGGAGCAAAACTGCTTCTTAACATAAAAAATGCCCTGAAACAAAGGGCTTTTTGTACCCCTCCCCCACCAAGCTCAGAGAGAAAGAGAGATTAAGTTTGAGGAGTCACTTCCAATCAGAAAGCTACCATTTAATTACAATGCGCAGGAAATTACAGAGTGAATGGGCAGACGGGTGATAAGGGACTGCCCTGCAGGATGACAGGCTTGAAATCCAACCACTTCATCACAGAGCTACTTATCACAAGAGGCTGTCTGGAAGGCTGACAATCTGATTGTACTGTCAACTCAATTCATAATTAATATATTTATCAAATTAATTACTGAAAATATCTCCCTGGCGCTCGCCATAAAACAGTGGCTAGCTTCATGGCGGGCTGGCTTCGTTTTCTGCTAATAACCGTGCTGTCAGTTTAATGAGGGCAGGGAGCGGCCCCTGTTTTGCCTGCCTGACAGACAAATTGCCCTCTTACAGGGAATGATCCCTAGAATTTAAGAGAAGAAAAGAAATATGGCATTGTTTGGTGACAGCCGCAATCGCAGGCTTGTCTCGGAAACTTTGCATCAATTCTAACATACAAGAAAGGGAGGGTGGGGGTGCTTTTGGCAGCTAAATAAATACTTTATGAATTCCTGACTGATCCCTTCATCAGAGCCTCTGGTGGAGCGGTTTCTCTGAGTCCTGAGTTAACCCCCAGCCTGGCCGGAATCTGCCAGTTGAGGTTTAGATTTGAGGACATAAAATGTAGGAGACTCTCAGTCGAGGATTTTTTGTGAAGCAGAAACGTTCCCACGCCAAGGATTCCCAATGCGCAATGAAATCCCTTTGATGACCCCCTTGACCTTCTGATCTCTGGGTGGAACGATCGTTTTCTTCCCTTCCTAGGGTGGGGATCCAGGCCTTGAGAGGGTTTCTGAGTTGAGATCTTTCCCAGGGGAAGTCTGCCCCCCTCAGGGCTCCCAAAGAACACCTGGTGAGCCCCAAATGCATTGCACTGTGCTCTGAAGCTCCCAGCATCTGGGCCAGCACCAGTCACTGGGCAAAGCTGACTCTGCCAGTCACCAGCTTGCCTCCCCTTGTGGATGCGCACCGGCCCAGGTGAGCCAAGATACGTGGGCCCAGGAAACGCGAGGGCAGCACGATGTAGAAAGTCCATCACTTAGCTGGATGGGGCAGTGACCCCAGGGCAGCTTCATTCACCTCTGCAGAACTCGCGCCCGGGTCAGAGCCACCGTGGAGAGCCACAGCGAGCAAGGTTCTGGTGCAACCAGCAGGAGGTTAGCGGACTAGAAGAAACAGAGAATCTCGTTGTTTGTCCTTGGTCGGCCAGATGCTGGGTGGGCGCTGGGAAGAGAATGGTTTGGACAGAGGATAGGGCCTCTGGGTGGGGAGGCCGTCAGACACTGGAGGGTGCTTTCAGAGGCCTAGGGGAGGAAAGCGCTCACTCTCAGGCCCTGCAGGCCCATTTCTATTCCGGCCCCATCTGCATGCACCTCACCGAGCCACGAGGCCTCGTGGCTTCAAGGCTTGTTTGGCGCACCATGATCATAGCCTTGCGCTTGTCCTGGTCTCTGCTCTAATTGCCTCCCAACCCCCAGTCTTCTGTGGTTCTCCTCATCCCTCTGCGCCTTGCTTCCCTCCTGCTCCCTAGCCTCCCCTGCACAGTTCCCCCCAGCCTTCACTCCCCTCTGGTCCCATTGCTCTTTCTCACTGGAGGGAAATAGCAGTTTTCCTCAATGAGCAGGAAAAACAATCACTTGCTTTTGCCAGATGCCAGGATGAGGGGTCTCAAGGGCCTTGGAGGGGCTGCACCTGCCTCTGTGGCCAGGCCTTGCCCCCTCAGCCCAGCCCTCAGCTTGTTTCCAGGCCCAGTTCTGGTACTGGCCAGCTCCTTGTCCTCAACCGGCCTCATACCTCTGAGCTTCTGTCTCAGCCTGGGGCTGCTGTGTTGCCATGTTTGGGTCTGGCCTGTTGGCGTCCACTCACCGGTACTCCCCCTTAGAGCAGAGAGCCCCACTTCGGGACAGCCATGGGGGAAGGTGGTGCCTTTGGAGCTCATGCCACTGACATGAGCAGCCCACTTTGAGGAAAGAAGGTGCTTGGGCCAAAGAAATCTCCCTATCTGTCTAAGCCCACAGGTGAAAAACCAACCTGAAGGAAAGAAAAGAAAGAAAACAAAAGAGCTCAGCCTGGTGGGCAGGGGTTACAGTTCAAATCAGCTTAGACAGTACCCATGTCTTGCCCCAACCAGCATCAGGCAGCGGACAACCCCAGTCTGCATCGGTGTACTTTCTCAGTCTGCTAGAACCCAATCAGGCATGAGAACAAGCTTCCAAATGATCAATGAATGAATTAAACTATTGTGTTAATACTTTGATTAACTTAAGTTTAATAATTGTTTAGGGTACTTAAATGTGTGTGTGTGTTTCCTGTTTAAGGAGTTTGAAGAGCTCCAAAAAAGGATGCTATCCTGATTTGAAACTGTAAAATTGTTGAGGGAATTGGTTATCTCTTATCAATATACAAATGTGTGAATGCTTCATTTTCAGTGTTGTTTATTAGACAAATAACTCACAACACTTGATAGAGAAGTTTTTTTCAAAATAGCTTGCTGTGTTGAGTGGGAATGCAGGTTGAGACAGGGAAGGGCCTGGCCCTGCCCTTCTCACCAGGTCATGTCAGCGGACACAGGAGGAGCTGGTCTGTGGGGTCAGCAGGGGACATCCAGCAACATGGTCTTAGGAGGCCTTTAGTAGCAAGAGATGTGGATAATTTATATGATGTTTAACTAGCTTTTAAACAGCCAGGTTTTCCTATACAGTGACTGGGTTTCCATAAAACAGGGACAAGGCCTGCCCACTTGGCTTGGGCGCAGAGGGGATGGTGTTGTAAAGTTAATGCGGTGAGAAATGTATGGCACTCTGACATTAAACCCAACATAGGACATAAAGAACTAGGCCTTCTCTAAGCAATGGCAGCAGGGAAAGAGATTAAGCGATCTTTGCAGATGGAAACCATGCCTGCTGAATGGGAATGAGCCTCCTCTTGCCGCAAAGCTGAGAGCCAGAAGGGAGCGAGGTGGTCTGGTGGCTGCTTGGCCAAAAGGTTTGTGCTGCAACTGCCCACATAGTGGGTCTTTGAAAAGCCAGCCCTATCAGCCCAAGTAATTGAGCATTCCTGGACCCCAAAAGTCAGAGAGGAATTGAGAAAGAGAAGAGCAGAAAAGAGAAAAAGTTTGAAGCGGTGGCGAAGGCTGCTGCATGGGGGTCTTGGGGAGAAAGTAAAACATCTCAGAGGGCAGAACGGTGCCCAAGATTGGAAGAAGGAGAGGAAGGAGGGAAAGAAAGAATAAACCAATGGAACTTAAGCAACCTCAGTTGTTTTCTGAGGTTGAGTGGTTGGCCACAGACAATTTTTATTTTCAGAGGAAAATGATGAGGTTGCTTGAGTCAGGAGACAGGGGAAAAAAACCTCTGAGTGAAAAACTGGGTAGAAATGAAGACAGCAAAGACTACCTGAGGGTCCCTAACAGCCCTTGCATCATTCTCACTAACATAGACTTTTAATGCGGACAAAGAACAATGACACAGGTCTCAGTAGAGGGGATGAAGATGTGTAGAGCAGACCTCAGGGACAGGTGACAAAGCTTTCCCCAAGCCCACAGTCTCAAGCTCTAGGTGCCTAAGAATCACCTAAGAAGCTTAGACTGCAGGTTTCTGGGCTCCATCCTCACAAAGTCTGATGTGATAGGTCACAGATGAGGCTCAGGAACCTGCATTTTAAAACATATCCCAGACTATTCAGGTACAGAAGATGACGATATATGAGGATCAGGCTTTGAGAAACACTAGCCTGGTGGGAAATGAGAAAGGTCAATAAGTCAAGGGAAGGGTGCCAGGAATTTCCCAGAGATGCTGGAGTCCTGGAATTAAAAGTTCTTATATGTAAGTGGTGGAACACGGGGCCTGTGTTTTCTTCTTCATCTTCATCATCATCATCATCATCATCATCATCATCATCAAATCAGACAAACTGGGAGAAAGATTGTGCTATCAAGAACCAGTGCCAGGTGAATCACATTTTACATTTCCTGCTGGAACTCAGGCAGTCCAAGACCCCTCTTAGGGCTGGTGACAAGGTGCAGGCTGGCTGCCATACTTAGCAGGTGGGGAAGAGAGTGTGGTGGCCAGAGCATAATGGCTGCCCAGGAGGGAAGGAGAAGGGAATGAGGCAGCCTAGGAGGAGGCCTTCTTCAACCAGACAGTCAGTCAAACAGCAGCGCTCGCAGCTCCTGGGCCCAGGCACCAAGGTGGGGCCATGGCAGAGTCAGGAGGACCCAAACTGTGGTCCCCACGTCCTGGGATCAGCCACATGCCAGACTTATCACCCAGTGGCAGCACAAAAGACAGGGTGATCAAGGGAAGTCACAGGACAGTGTGATGAATTGCTACCATGGTCCTTGGTGGTGCAGAAAGTGCTGGAATCATCTGGAATATGTTCAGAGCTGCAGCCGACTAACTTGCAGCAGGGCCAAAACACACACACACACACACACACGCGCACACACACACACACACACCCCTAACTCAGAAGTTGAGAGCATGAGTCCCTAGACAGAGGCCAAATGATAGCGAGAGAGGCACAGCAGGCCAAACCCTGGTCTAAGTAGCAACACCACAGCAGTGCTGTGTGACCCTGGGAAAGTCACTTCCCTTTTCTGAGCTTCAATTTTCTCTTTGGTAAAATGGGGGGAGTGCAACATGATGTCTTCAAGAGCCCTGGTATCTCTGAAAGCCTATAAAACCATTCTTATTGAAAAAAATAATAATCCCCCTGAACG
Organism: Mandrillus leucophaeus; assembly: GCF_000951045.1. Classification (NCBI taxonomy): domain Eukaryota; kingdom Metazoa; phylum Chordata; class Mammalia; order Primates; family Cercopithecidae; genus Mandrillus; species Mandrillus leucophaeus. The sequence continues at coordinate 918,970 of NW_012103131.1, read as the reverse complement.
TTAGTAGCCTTAAAGACTTCTGGACAGTAAAGACATTATAATTTAAGAAGTAAAGAAGAATAAACCTCTTAGGAGGTGTTAAAAATACTACAATAAGATTCAAATGAAAACCTGGCCTCTATCAGAAAGCTTATATATAAACTGAGATGAACTCTGGTGACCTATGACTCCCCGGGCCCACCCCATATTGAGGAATCCTACTCCAGCCTGAGTCTCTATGACAATAGGATTCGGGGTAGTGATTTAATCAGTTTGCTTTGGAGAAAAGAGCAGAGCAAATGCTAAAGTTGCTCCTCCATTGATGCTTGTTCTGCTGGCTTCTCAGATTTCCTTGTGGACAATGACTTTCTGAGAATAAAACTTGCACCAGGAATCACAAGGGAGTTTGAGACTGTGTGGAACAGCAGTCGTAATTACCAGCTCTTCACTGTCATGGTGGATTAATAAATGTGTCACATCCAGCATCACTGTTTCTGCCTCCCACCTTGAGCAACAGCTGAGCCCAGCTGGAGAAGGAAGCCCAGACCCCAAGTTTCATGTGCTTTAGACTCTACCAGAATGTATCTGTGTTTCTCTCATCAAAGAACAGAGAACTGCCTAAAGACATGAGGACAATAGAGGCACCCAAAGCATGGTTTACATGCAGTTAAAGGAGGACTCAGGGTGAGGCAGGGAGGACTTTGTAAGCCAGACAGACCGGGCTCAGTAACTTTTAAGGAGTTACGTAAATAAGCTGCTTATCCTCTCTAAACCTGTATTTCTTCATCTGTGCCAGGCACATGGCAGGGGCCCAGGAAGTCCCCTGGGTAGGGGCCCAGGAAGTAACAGAGAAGATATCCCAGAAAATGGGCCCACATACTCTTCCAGATGATCACCCCTTCCCATTGTGACATGGAGTCCATTTTGACTCCCTTGAACCTGGGCAGGACTCTGTGACTACTTCAGTGAAAAGAATGTGCCAGAAGAATCCTATGTGACTTCTGAGGCTAGATTGTTGTCTTAGTCCATTTTCTGTTGCTATAACAGAATGCCGGAAAATTAGTAAATTTATAAAGAAAATGTGTTTATTCCTCATGGTTCTGTAGGCTGGGAAGTCCACAATCAAAGGGCAGGCATCCTGTGAGGACCTTCTTGTTGTGTCATGGTGGAAGGCATCACATAGTAAGGGAGCAAGAGTATGTACATCAGCTCAGGTCTGTCTTCCTCCTTCTATAAAGCCATGAGTCCCATGTTAAATCAAACTAAAATTGGCACAAAGAGGCCTCTGTATGAGCTTCTAACTGCAACCTAATTCAGTATGTAAACAAACAAAAAACCTGACTTAAGAACAAATAGCCGAGTCTCAGCCAACCACATGTAGCCAACAGTTCGAACCATATTTAGATAAGACAGATGAGTGCTGTAACCAATTGGCTATCTCTGTACCTCACTTCCATTTTCTGTACATCACTTCCTTTACTCTGGCTATAGATACAATCTGAATATGTGGTGGGGCAAAGCATTATGAACTATTTTTGATCAGAACTACTGCCCAATTCTAGAATCACAAATAAAAGTCAAGCTACAAAACTAGGTTTGTTGTAATTTAGCCTTTTAACATCCATCATGGGGGCCCCACCTGGATGACCACACCTAATTCTAATTAATTCTCAGAGTCCTTACCTCCAATCGACATTTGAATTTGGGAATTAAATTTCCAATACATGAAATTTGGGGGACACATTCAAGCCATAGTACATAAAAGGTAACAAGACTTTTTGGCTCTTCTGAGACATGCACCTTGGGATCCCCGAGTTGACATTAGGAAATTGGTAACCCAGAAGCCATCATTCTGAAGAGATGGTGTGGAAAAAGTTAGCAGAGATAGAAATCCAGGAGAGGGTTGGGCGCGGTGGCTCACACCTGCAATCCCAGCACTTTGGGAGTCTGAGGCAAGTGGATCACTTTAAGTCAGGAGTTCAAGACCAGCCTGGCCAACATGGCAAAACCCCATCTCTACTAAAAATACAAAAATTAGCTGGGTGTTGTGGTGTTTGTCTGTAATCCCAGCTACTCAGGAGGCCGAGGCAGGAGATTAGCTTGAACCCAGGAGGTAGAGTTTGTAGTGTGCCAGGAGATTGCACCACTACAACACAGTGAGAATCCATTTCAAAAAAAAAAGAAAAGAGAGAGAGAGAGAAATCCAGGGGAACCTAGCTGCTCCCCTGCCTGACTTTGGAGCCTTCCTGGCCTGGGTGCCAGACAGTGAGTGAGTGAGTCTTCAGAGGATTCCAGCCCCAGTCTTCGGGCCCTGCCAGCTTTGGCCAAGTAGAGCAGATTGCAGATTCAAGAGAAAAGTTGGTGCTGTTGTTATTTGATGTTTGTCAACGGTTTGTGATGCAGCCTTAGCTGGTGAGAGGAAGACTCTATCTGGGTTGTCATTGTTCTACATGGGAAGATGCAGGAAGGAAATCAGGATTGAGGTTGGAGGAGGAGAGAAAGCCCACCTAGCGGGTATATGGAGAAGACCCAAGAGAGCCACAGAAGACACCTGGCTTATCTCTCCCAGCTCTAGTGGATATGGATCATTCTTAGAATAACCTGGGGGTTATCTGGGCAACAGGACACAAAAAGTACTGAGAAAGCTAGCTACTGGAGGGTCAGAAGAAGATTCTGAGGCCCTTCTTTTTTTTTTTTTTTTTAAGACGGAGACCGAGTTTCGCACTTGTTGTCCAGGCTGGAGTGCAATGGCGTGATCTGGGCTCACCACAACCTCTGGAGGCCCTTCTTATGATTGCTCAAATAAAAAGGAGAGAGTACGCCAAGTGTAAGATACTTGTCTGCCCTGCCCTGGATCCCCCCAGCAGCCCATAGAGACAAAGGCCAACCGACAAGGGAAAATCTACCTGCAGTCATAGCAGATGGTTCCATTTCAAACCCTCAGCCAGAGATTTGCAGACTATCCCTGCTGGGCTAAATCCAGCTTTCTGCCTGTGTTTGTAACAAGTTTTATTGGAATAATCATGCTCACATATATACGTATTGGCTATGACTGCTTTTACACTGCATGGCAGAGTTAAGTAGTTATGACAGCGACTGGCCCACCAAAACTAAAATATTCGCTTTCTGACTCTTACAGAGTTTGCCACCCTCTGCTGTAAGCTATCAGAAGTGAAATCCTGAGACACAAGGAACCCTGCCCTGGCACGGTCTCTGCTGAGAAAGGCCCACTGGGGCGTGTTCATACTGCTGCATGCATTCACTCACTCATTAAATCCTCAGAAACACCTAAGACACAGCAGGCTCCCAGTGCCACCTTGGAAACAGAAAGGTGAATCTGCACAGTCCTTATCCTGTAGCAGCACCACCACGGAATCCAAGTCCAGGACAGTAAGAACCAAGATGGAGGCACAGCCCGTAGGAGTCTGGTAGCTTAAAGAAAGGTAACCAATCCCATGTAGGAGTGAGAGGCCAGGAAAGGCTCCTGGAGGAATGATGGTGGCCCTGGGTCCTGCAGGAGGAGCAGGATATGGTGAGCATACAGGGGCAAGGTGAGGCTACTGGGGCAGAGGGAGCAATAGGTGCAAAGGCAGAACTGAGTTGGGGGAGCATCCAAAAACAGGCACTTCAACTCACTGTGCTGGGAGAGCCTGGTGCCGGACAGGCAGGGGCAGGGGAAAGGGCCAGAGATGTAGGATGGGTCAGGTAATGGAGAGCAGCCAGGATCTGTGGACAAGGTAGAGACACAGATGCCAAGTACAGCTTTGTTGCCACAAAGGACCTGAAAAGTACAACTTTCTTAGATTGGGGAGAGAGCAAGCCCAGATCCCATGGGCTATGCTTACCTGCACCACAACAGAGATTTCTATGCTGACTGTTTTCCTGTGTTTATTGTAGTCCACCCACCCTGGGACTCTGGCCCTTCAAGGGGTCAGAGTGCAGGAGTAGCCATGAGGAACTGTCCATAAGCGATTAGGGCCCTAGGTCCCCCACCATGTTGGGGACACCTCCGGACTGATGTGTTCAGTATCTTTTTTACCTTAGCAAGTTTCATCTCAGGTCAGCTTTCAGGTAGGGATAAACGAGTTGCCAGGTAGAGCACATGAACAGGGAGGAGGGCACAGTCACAGGCCATGGGCCATCTTCAGGTGAGCTGCAGGTGGGTGACTGGTGCCCTGGAAACCTCTCTTTGAGAATACATCAAGACACAAATCCCAAGGAACAAGTGGGCCTTTGTTGATGAGTCTGGCATCTGGCAGCAAGCAGGGAGCAGGCATTTCAGCTTTGGCAGGGTCATGGTGGACTTAAACTTGAGGGCTGCTGGGAATAGCCAAACCCCTTTGTTTCTGTATAACACAGACTTTTAAAGTTGTGCGGTCTTCCCACTTTGTCTTTATTAGAAGCAGATAACTTCATTGCTGTTTCCATAATGTTGTTGCTACATGCAGAAGCGTTTCATGAACACAATACTAATTATAAACTCTGTTCCCCCCACAACCTTGCTTATGCAATCATTACTGTTATTTTCATTATCATTATTATTTTTCCCTAAAGAACTAAGGAGAGTCACTGCTATAAAG
>NW_012103131.1:886739-913336 GCF_000951045.1 Mandrillus leucophaeus | reverse complement strand
AGCCGGGCGTGGTGGCGGGCGCCTGTAGTCCCAGTTACTCAGGAGGCTGAGGCAGATGAATGGCGTGGACCTGGGAGGTGGAGCTTGCAGTGAGCTGAGATCGGGCCACTGCACTCCAGCCTGGGTGACAGAGCGAGACTCTGTGTCAAAATATTAAAAAAAAAAAAAAAAAAAAAAAGATATAAAACTCTTTCAAAGGCCTACAATGCCCCTGCTGCTTCAGTCTCTGAAACCAGTGTGCAATTGGGTCAAGGAACTATAGATGGCAGCCTCTTGCTAACTAAGATCTGAGGGGAAAAGAAATGTTTCCACTGATCTACACATTCTCAGCAAATGGAATAAGGCAAGAAAGGCAACTGAAACTGGGCAATTTATTGTTTATCTTCAGAAGTCAAATAAATCTCCCCTAGACCAACGTGGCCATTGGGAATGTTTAATCTTGAAAATAAAAAGCAAGTGTGTTTCTAAAGTAATTATTTACAAATCACGTTTTCACTAGGGGAAAAATATTTCATAAGCAAACATGTAAGTTGTGAAATATTATCATCTGAGCGTTTAATCTCATGGCATAAATTCTACAAAAGCAGGTGAGCCCTCTTTGAGATTCTCCTCTAACGATTCCTCTGCCCCACTTCAGTGGCCTCTTTGATGCTGTTCAGGTGTGAAACTCTGATCCGAGGTAATAGGAGATGTGATGTTGAACATCAATCTTAAAAGAATCCAGTTTGGATCTTTAACACCCATTTTGTGAGCCTCATACAACCAGTTGACATTTACATTCAAAAGTCTACACCATTTAAGAGAGTTTGGCTTCATTGACAATCAAAGACATTCTCATTAAAACTAAGATACTATGCTTACATTCTCATTTGACTGATATTTATGAACGACAGGTATTAGGTTGAGCCATTCAAAACAGTCATTTTTATAGGCAAAAAATGGCTGGTAAAAAACCAGCAAGTTTATATGATTCAACCACTATGACAGGGTTGTTGGCATCACTGAGAACCAGGCCAATGGGCCCTGCCTTTGTAGGGTGTGGTCCAGTGATAATGGCCAGGCCAACAGGCAATTTTTATAATGGAGGGCAGGTGCTATATTAAGGGCAAAACAGGCTCCCCTGGGAGAGGAGCCAGGGAGCTGACCCAGGGAGGTGGGACGTGACTTCTCAGACAAGAAGGACGTGTTTCCTTTGCAGGTAAAGCAGGGGGACCTCATGCTAGGCCAAGGAGATGGCAGATGCAAGGCCTGGAGGTGTGAGTGCACAGCAGTGTGAGGTCCTCGAAGAAACCCAAGGTGCTGGGTCAGGAAGGGGAGATGAAGCACAGTGAGAGGGGGAATGGGAATGCAGGAGATGGATAGAATGAGGGCCCTCCTAGCCATGATGGAGAGGAGCTCTCCATCTGAAGCACAATGGGAGCCACTTGGGCTAACAAATAGCAAGACCAGATTGGCCATTTAGAAGACAAGAAAATCCCTCTGCATCTAGTATAGAGAATTAAGTAAGCCAAGCAAGAACTGGGGTGGGGAACTTTGACCAGCTGAAGTGAGAGATGCTGACAGTCTACTCCAGGGGAGTGGCACTGGACACAGAGGGGAACAGAAGGCATGGAGATGTTTTTTGAGATGGAATCTCAGGATTTAGTAGCTGATTGGATGCAAGAGAAAAGAGAGAGGGAAGTTTGTGTCATAGGTGATGCCCACACAGATGGCGCACATGGGGCAGAAAAGACTTGGGGAGGAGGTGATGAGTTTGCCTTGGGGCATGGTGGGTTTGGGGTGTTTGCGGGCCATCCAAGGGGGCTTTGCAGCAGCTGCTGCAGCCACAGATCTGACACTCCCTGGGGAGGCCTCTGCAGGAGCCAGCACTAACTTTGGGGTTGGATGGGGCTATTGAGGCATAATGAGTAGAGCTTGTCTCCTGACTTTTCTGTGCATAGGAACCATGACCCCATCTCGGCCGTACTAATCAGAATGTCAGGGATGGTTGCTGAGACCCTGCATCTTTAACCACCTCCCTAGGAGACAGAAGGAGACCATCTGGGGGGCCAATTTTACAGAAGCTATAGAAGAGAAAGACAATAATAGCAACATATAGAAGAACCCGGAATTCAGTTTCTAAATTAAAAAAAAAAAAAACAAAAAACCACCACTGTTGAGTGTAGTGAAAAAGATTTTCATTACTGGCATGAGTACACACATTGAACTTGTGAGTAAAAAGACCTGAAATATTAGTGAAAATCCCAGGGAAGAAAATCCTAGAAACAGTGTTAAAAGCAGCAAAGAATTAACTTCTTCCCACAAAAATGCTCCAAATGACCCAGAGCACACATTTCACAGTCCAACCCAAGTTAGGCAGGATAAACGTACAAAATATGCCCAGGAAAATGGAATTTACCATTGTAAGGGAGAAACAGATTTAACACGTTAGTCTTATTATTCAAAGGACACTGTAAAACAGCTTAATAAAACATCAGAGTTCCTTACTTGGTCAAATGTGTGAATGTGCGTTCATTGTCTAAGCCAGAACTAAAAGGTGCAAACTAAGATTATCAATCTCTCCCCTGCCCCAAACATTCCCATTATGCTCTGTTTATGCCTCTATTACAGCATTCAGTTCAGCTGGCCTGGGACTGAATGATTTATGCCACGTCTGCTCTCCCACCCCACAGTGCCCTGTCCTTCAGGGCAGAGATCTTGTCTTCCTCACCTCCATGGTCATTATTGGTTAACTTGAACTTTCATCATTTTATAGAGTTCCCCCTTCTTGATTTCCAATTCCACAGTTTCTCTATGTCAGAGCTTGATTTGGGATTCTCTCCATGGTTGGGCTCTCAACATGAAAGAGATCTTAAAACACCAACCATAAAACAATTTTAGGAAAAGAAAAAAGGCACAACAGAAGCAGAGGAAGGAGGAAGGAGACCCTAACACTCACAGCAGTGTTACATGACAGAGAGTGGGTTGAAGAGGAGATCCCTGAGCAGCCCACTTATTTGGGATTCACCGGCTCACCCGCACTCGCGCGGTGCTCTCCTGATAAGCTGCAAAATCTGAAACTCCTTATTAAATGTCAGATAAATCGGCTAGCCTGGGGCGAAGCCAATGAATGGGCAGCGTGTGCTCCAGTCCAGTTCTCGGTAATTGATGGGCTCTGAATAAGCAGAACCAATCCAGGCTGATTGCGGATGAAATGACTACAGCCAGCAAAGTTCAAATAAGAAATATGTGAACTTTAAAGTACTTGAACACAAATCAAGACAGTGAGTTTTTATAAAAATCTTTACTAGCTCAAACCGCTGAAGCTCAGAATGACCTTTATCCTTGGGGTGAGAAGCTGGTGGGGTAGGGAATGTGAACACCATATATCAGGCTCAGAGCCATGAGAAAAGCACAGCGGGGAGGGAGAACTTACTGGATTCACTGCTCCCAGGCCTCTGAGTCTGCGCCTGTGTGGGCAAGCGGGGCAGTGACTTTGAGATGTTCCCTCTTCTCCATCATCATCTTGCAGGATGTAGGCCGGGACTTCATGTTTTCCTTAACCTTAGGGATAATGACATCCTTGCCTAATGGAATCAGGACTCTCAGCTGCAGGTCCACCTTACATTCTGTGGTCAGACATGAACAGGAGCCTTTTGTGGAGCTCCCCCAGGCCCAGTATCACAGAGGCCTTGCCGATGCTGGACACTTCAACATTTGTAGAGCACCTGAATTAGTCTGTTTTCACACTGATGATAAAGACATAACCAAGACTGGGAAGAAAAAGATGTTTAATGAACTTACAGTTCCACATGGCTGGGGAGGCCTCACCATCATGGCAGAAGTCAAGGAGGAACAAGTCACATATTACACAGATGGCCGCAGGCAAAGAGAGCTTGTGCAGGGAATCTCCCATTTTTAAAACCATCAGATCTCATGAGACTCATTCCCTATCATGAGAACAGCACAGAAAGACCAACTCCCATGATTCAATCACGTCCCACCAGGTTCTTCCCACAGCACGTGGGAACTGTGAGAGTTACAATTCAAGATGAGACTTGGGTGGCGACATGGCCAAACCAAGTCAGCACCCTCTATGCTAAGCCTTTGTAGGTGTTCATCTCTCTCCCACACCCAAGCCCTCCCCCATCTATTCCTAGGAGGAAGCTTCCCTAACCCCTTTTCACATATGAGGAAAAGGAAGGTTCTGGAGGTCTTCACCCGTAAAAGAATAGAACTGGGTTTTCAACTGCATCATCTATTGGACTCCATCCCCTACTCTTTCACCCCCACCAAGCTGTGTCCCTTCATGACAGACCCTGTAGGCACCGTCTGCAGTCTGATTCTATATGAGGGTCTCCCTCTTTCCTTGCACAAATCTCCCAGCTAGTTGGTGACAGCATCAGATAAAAACACCTCCTAGGATAATGATGCCATACTCTAGCTTGTCTGGGAATTCTTTCCTATAGCAATGTGTGTTTTAATTGATTTATTACTTCACTCAATCAACATAGATGTCTTGGGCCTCCTGTATGCACCAGACAGTGAGTAAACATCCAAGTGATCCTTTCCACAAATAATGCATGATCTATAAGACAGGGGAGAAATAGCCACAGTTCATTTGTATCCAAAGCACTAAGGGGAGAGATTGTTTTTACCTGTGGAGTAAAGAAGAGGATAATCATTGAGGGCTTCATGGAGGAGGTGGCTGTTGTATAATGTTTGGGATTAGGATTTGCAGATGGAATCTCATAAGAACCGTTATAATTCTAAATAATAATGGCATCTATGCATTATCTCATCTGTTCCTCACAACTATCTTACTAGGTTTTATTGTTTACCCCCTTTCATAGATGAGAAAACAGAGGCACAGAGAGTTAAAAGAAATTCTCCAAAAGTACACAATGGTAGAAGCAGGAATCAACCTCAAGCCATTTGGCTCCTGTGCTCGTGATTCTGCCCACTGTGCAGTGCTGCCCTGTCTGAGGAAAGCAGGCTCCTAGGCAGGAACTATCTTGAACAAAGGCACAGTGCTCTGGAAAGGATGGGCCATGTGTCAGGAAGACCTGGTAGCTCTGTTAAATGGGAGCATGTATTACACGAAGGCCAAACAAAGGGTGAAATGTACCTTCCATTCATTTATTCAGCCGGTACTCACGGAGCATCTACCTGGTACCAGGCACTGAAGACGCCGTCACCAAGCAATGTATCCAAAGACATGGGTTTGGGCTTGAGTACACGTCAGGGAAGATACATTTCTAGAATTATCTAGACATTTCACACTTATCCCTTGCTTGTGGCTACCAAAAGCCACTGGATAGCAAAACCAAAAATATGTATCTCAAAGTATGGATTCAGAAACTACTTGAGGTAAAAGCAACATGAGGAGAGTAAAATACAGTACGTCCAGTTACATTTGAATTTCGGATAAATAACATAATATTTAAAGTGTGTCTCTGATGTTACAAGGAGCATAATTTATGCTAGAAAAAGTATTCACTGTTTATCTGAATAAGATTCAATTATTCATTGTTCATCTGAAATTCAGATTGGACTTGGCATCCTGTGTTTTTATTTGCTAGGTCTGGCACCCCTAAACCTGAGTGATCTTTTAACCGAACTGCCCTGTTTTGTAAATGGGCCGAGGGAAGGGACCAGGTCAAGGTCACCCACAGAGTAAGTCAGTGACACAGAGAGGAGAAGTCAGGTTCCAAGGGGCAGTCCAGGGCTCTTTCTGCCTTCCATGTCTCCCGTGAGAGGCTCCAGGAGCAGGGACAAACTCACAAATGACTGAATCAAACCACTCGGTCTTCCACTCCCAACGGGTCCATTAAACCTTTGTGTCAGCAGCAGTACAGGCTACAGAGCATTTCTTAATCGTGGTGGGAAAAGTCAGAATTTTGAAAGTAAAATTCCCCAGCAGCAAGGGTTGCTCTGACCCTGGAATCAAAGGCTGCAGCCACAATAGGAAGCAGTTAAGCCCCAGGGGTCCTCCCCGCCCCAACCCCTGGCTGTAATTGTAGACAGGTGTGTAGTGGCCGTGTGAGGCGTGTTGGGTGAAATGCTTCAGGGAAAATCAAAAAGTAATATCAGCTGCAGCTTAGGGGAAATCAAATTGTCCCTTTAGAGCAACATCTCAGGAGACTGTGGCCAACTTCAAGGTGCCTTTATCTAAATACATTCCATTAGGAAAGGAGCAGGAAGAAGCCCTGGCCTCTCCAGGTAACTCAATCAGACTCCGTGGCATTCACAGGGATATCGATTACCATAAGCCTTGTGGGGCAGCAAGGAGATTAGGAGGAGGATTACCTGCCACTTACTATGTGTCATCAAGGCAAGAACGGCTTCAGCTACAAGCTCTGCTTTTAATCGGGTCCTGGTGGGCTTTTCTCAAAAGGATGGCTGACAGCCTTTCTAAGCATGTTTTAAACTGTCCGTCACATCAGTGATGGGGCTTGCCAGTAGAGAGTGACAGCAATGTCAACAGAGGACACTGAAGGAATTTCTGACAAATGGCCTTTTGTGAAATGATGAGAAGTTGGACCAGGAGGTGCTGGCCCTATTATGGAAGCTCCAGGACCACTTAAATGCGCCCTTAAAGTCAACGTTTCTGGGCATATTTCTGCATTCTATTATACTCCTCAAACAGTCTGCGCTTGGACCAAGACAATACGATTTTCAAGGTGGTATCCTCAGGTTTGACACCCCTCTGAGGACAGGAGAAGCCAGCATTAGCCCCCTCTCTGAATCTCAGCAGCAAGACCAGAGACAGGCCTGTGTAGGAGCCAAGAGGCAAGGTGGCTTGAAAAGAGGGTTGGGATCCAAGACGTTTGACCGTCTATACTAACAGTTGGCAGGCTATGAGAGGCAGGTCAAACCCAGATCAGCAGCTATTTTTATAAACAAAGTTTTGCTGGAAGTAAGCCACACTCATTCATTCATGTATTGTTTACGGCTGCTTTCCCACTGCAGTGGCAGAGTTGAGTAGTAAAGATGGAAACTGTATGGCCCACAGAGCTTCAGATATTTACTATCTGCCCTTTATAGAAAAAAAAAAATGGCTGATCCTTGGTCTGCACCATTCCTTAAACGAGGTCCACAGTCCCATTAGCCCCAGAACTGCACAGGGTGGTGGCAGGAGGAGGGCTGGGAATGAGTGTCCTGTCTTGACACATTCTACATTCCGAGATGTCGAGAGAATAACTGTGGAAGAGGAAACTGCTGAGGCCCAAGAACCAAGAATTCCAGGAGGAGTCATCTCAACTAAGTTCTCTACACAAAGAATTCAAGTTGACCAGAAGAGAGAGAGTATTCACTTGTGATTAATTTTCCTAAAGCAGAATGCCCATTAGCCTCAGAGATCTCACGGGGATCCCTACGAGCAGCAAAATTAGGAGAGGCTGCGTTTTAACTCCTTCTGACCCCTGGCATTGATGCTGCCCACAATTTGCACCCAGACCCCCCTTTATTCCACAATTTCCCACGGTGTTCATTCTTTGCTTCCCACCTGTCACTGCACAAGGACTGCAAGGCCAGGATGGTCATTCCGACATCTCTCTACACCTTGGCTGTGGTCCCGAATGGAACAACAGGCGGCTGCATGAACACAGCTTGTTCTCAGGCTGTAGCCTCCACAGAGGTGGCCTGCCTTTCATTGCACCTGCGGACCCCACGTGTCCCACAAGGGTCTTCTCAAGTATATCCGTGAAATTCTTCCAGACGCCTCCAGTCAGATGGTTCCTCTCCCTCCCTGAGCCTCCCAAGCAATTCTTCCAAACCTTTCTTGCGGGAATGAACAAATTCTACAACTCGTTGGTGTTATCTGCTGCCAGGGAAATTAATGGTTTCCGTTTTTCTCGAGTGCCACAAAGGTGCCAAGATGGGTGTGGTGAAGATGAAAACAACACATTACGGAAACTCTACCCACAAACCCCGAATTCCTTTCATATCAGTTGCCCACAGAGGAAGTTGGTGAGTCCTCAGATGGTAACTCTGTCCCTGTGCCTAGAAAAAAGGCTGGGGACCTCCAATAGCCAGAGCCAAGAAGAAAAGCCCAATGAAGACGATGGCAGCTTCGCAGAGCCTCCAGGACAAGGTGAATACACCTGTGCATTGTGAATGACCAGCCAGGATTAGGCCAGGAAAGAAAGTCGCCTCCTCACTATTTGTGTGGGAAAAGAGGAGAGGACCACTCCAAACAGCACCACCTTCTTCTCCCCTCATCCTGGCAAGGAAGACGCAGTGTCAGCCATCAGACAGCCTGTTTTGTGCCAGGCACCAAGGGAAGTGGAAAGCAAAACAGGCCAGGTTGCTGTCTCCACAGCACATGCATTCTGGCCCCTGACCTAACCCAGCAAGATGTGTGAGCCCAGAGTTTCTGGAAGTAGGAGGAGCCACAGAGCCCTCACCCTCTGCCCTTAAAGGCTCTGGGATGTGCTTCTTAGCAGAGGCCAAGAACCATCCATGGGCAGGAGAGCGACAAGGATAACTTAGGGCCTTGTCTGAACGACCCCTCCTGCATCCACCTTGGCAGCCATCAGCTTCTTTCAGGGTTGGAGGAGTTTTCAGAGGGTGCCCTTTTGAATCTGAAAGTGGAGAGGTCACCGGGAAATGAATCCTCATAGTGCTTTTGTGATACCAAAGAGAAGAGGCATGGGCAGGTGGGCCTCCCGCCCTGCCTGGGACTTAGGTGGCAGGCTGGAGGGCTGGTCCCAAGTGTCAGAACAGCCCAATCACCCTCCAGACTGCCTCAGGGTTTGGGGATGGCTGCAGGGGCAGTCTCACAGTCACAGAGTCAGACTGACTCAGGTGTCAGGGCTGGTGCCCAGAGATGGCTCTGAGTCATGGCCCTCGCGTGGAAACTGGGCTCAGATGATGAGAAGGGGTTAGCCCGGATTGCTAGTGACGGAGCTGGGGACCCAGGCTGTCTGCAAAGGTGGCCGCTCTCAGGCTCCAGGTTGGGTGGCCGGTGGATCCATCTTTGTGCTGAGTGACTCACAGTAGCAGGTCATCCACCCCCACCCAATCCAGTCTCCTCTGCTGGCCTCTGGTTGGGAGGGTGGTTCGTGGTCACGGAGAGGTTCAGCAAGTTTGCCAAAACTGCTCCAAGACTATTGACACCACTAATTGTTCAGGAGCCCTTCTAGAGCCAGAGCAGGTCCAATTGGCCTCAGGCTCCCTGAGCCCAGCACGGAGCCTGGCACACAGTGAATGCTTTTGCCGAATGAACCTGTAACTTAGCTCCCCAAGAAGAGCTAAGAGACTGCCCAGGGATCTCCTCTTGCCCTAGACTGGACCCTCTTCCCTCTCCTTCCCTCTGGGCTTACTTAAATAGCAAGAGAGGCTGCAGTGTGCTGCATTACAGGAGGTTTCCTCAGTCCTTCTGGGAAATCCTTTAAAAACACAACTTTTCGGCAGGGCACGGTGGCTCCCGCCTGAGGCCGAGACGGGTGGATCATGAGGTCAGGAGATCGAGACCATCCTGGCTAACACAGTGAAACCCCGTCTCTACTAAAATTACAAAAAATTAGCCAGGCGCCTGTAGTCCCAGCTACTCGGGAGGCTGAGGTAGGAGAATGGCATGAACCCAGGAGGTGGAGCTTGCAGTGAGCCGAGGTCGTGCCACTGCACTGCAGCTTGGGTGACAGAGCGAGACTCCTTCTCAAAAAAAAAAAAAAAAAAAAAAAAAGCAGAACTCTTTGTCTCTCCAATGATCACGAAGTTAAGCTAAGCCTGGGGCCTGACTTCATAGGTTACTACCTGGTTGGAGACATCATGCAGGTAAGACCTGTGGCCCCATGCTCTCCTCTCTGCCATCAAATCTCCCACAATGGTGGGATTTCAGGCACAGCCCAAACATGGGTGTCAGCTGCTCCTGCTATCAACATTGCAAAGGCACCGGTGGTGGACCACAGGCATGAGCAGAAGAGACAATAGGGGGTCAGGGCTTCCCAGTGACTTCCCAGAGTGGACCTGTAACGTGCTCTAGTCCTTTCTCTCCCAATTCCATGACTCCTGCACGCCCCAAGCATTTTACTCCACCCCTGAAAGTTGATGTAGCCTTGGACTTTTTTTTTTTTTTTTTTTTTGAGACAGGGTCTCCAGGCTGGACTGCAGTGGTGCAATCATAGCTCACTGCAACCTCGAACTCCTGGGCTCAAGTGACCTTCCTGCCTCAGCCTCCTGAATAGCGGGGACCACAGGTGTGTACCGTCACAGTCAGCTATTTTTTTTTTTTTGGTAGGGACGAGGTCTCACTGTGTTGCCCAGGCTGGTCTCAAACGCTTAAGCTTAAGCAATCCTTCTGCTTTGGCCTCCCAAAGTGCTGGGATTCCAGGTGTGAGCTACCATGCCCAGTTCAGCCTTGGACCTCGAGTGTCTTAAGCCCTGGACTTTGCCAAGATCCAAAGAAGGCTTTATCTCTGTCACTATCTCCTCTCCCCATAGAGGAGGCTTGCCTGATCAGAATCAAAGTGGGCATGGACCAGTTCATAACAATGCTTTGAATCCTCAGTGGCCTTTCCAAATGCCGGCCCCAGCGGACATCCCGGTTCAGACACCCGAAGGGGACACCGTCTAAGGATCACTTGTGGAACAACTGTCAAAGGTGGGGGAAGGGTGTCCTCAGCTCCGTGCCTTATCCCACAGGAAGAGCCGATGAAGGATAAAGGGCCTCAGCACGCTTGCTGTCCCTGCCAGGTGCACCAAATCACCACAGCTAGCCCACTGGGAAGCAGCTGACGGCCCGCAGTTGCCCTGAACCCATGAGGCTCACCAGGCCTGTGCCCGCCAAGCCAGTGTCTCGCTTGACTGCCCACACGTGCAGGGTCTCTCCCCAGCCTGTTCTCCAAACCAGCGGACCAGGCACGCAGCCCTCTGTGTTGCCGGAGAGTGCAGAGCAATCCGTTTCTATCATACACTGTTTCCCTCGCCCCTTGCACTCCCATTGGCTCCTGTGCCAATCTGTGCCTTTAACTGGAACCGCCATGGCCTCCTCCGAACCACTGGAGAATCCTCCCCCTTCTCCCTTAGTCGCTCCCCCTCCTCCTCCTCTTGTCTCTCTCTCAATTTCTCCCTTTTTTGTACCTTGCACAGGTAATTGTGAGACGGTGAGGGAAAGCCCTGGAGTATTCAGTTCCAAACGCTCCCCAGCAGTTCTCAGCAGGGCACAAAGGATCGCGGTGAATGTCACATTGAGTTTGCTCCAGCTGCACCTGCCGGCAGGCCCGGCCCCTCCGGTTCACTGGGGGGTCACCGAGCGCTCGCATATTCTCCGATGGCAAGGAGAGCTACTATGTTTTCAGTTCACAGTGAGATTAAATCTACAACGTTTGACCCATCTAATTTATTTTGTAGCTGACAGAGCAAGGAAAGCCCGTAGTAAGATCTGGATGCATTTCTTCCCCTTAAACAAAACACTGGACTTTGTAGGAAGCCAGCAGCAGCTAGAGGTTTCATTCCGGACCTGAGTGGGAAAACAGTGGTAATGAAAACTGGACCCCGGAGCTTGGGCAAAGTCAGGCAGCCCCATCACTGCCTGTCTTCTGAACTGTAGACATGTGCAGAGCAGCAGGGGCTGGGGGAGGCCCTGGAGGAGCAAGAGCGCCAGCTGGGGTGGCTGAACCGGGCAGAGGTCAGGACCTCAGCTGAAGTTCGCTCAATTCAGCTGACTTTTTACCGTTCCTTTTATGTCCTACTTCTCCAGTCCACCTTTCATTCCAACCTGTCCCTTTATCAACCAAAGCTGTGCTAACGCTCTCCTCTTCCCTCCCACCCCTTCTAAGGGTTCTCCCTCACAACCAGAGGAAGCACACTCATCCCTGGTTTTCAGGTTGAAGAAATTCAGCTGCGCTTCTATTCCTGGTCCTGGGCATGGTGAGGGACAGGACAAGTCGGGGATACTTGTCAGCTCCCTTCTAGGACAGAGAATCGGTGATGTTATTACGAGAAAACAGAGGGGTAGGCGCAGGCTTGAAGGATGCAGGATGGTGAGCTGAGGTAAGGCAGGCGGAGTGTGAGCCACTAGGAGATAACCAGGGTGATGAAGAAGAACAAGATGGCAGTGACAGCTGCTAGTCTTTGTAGAGAACTGACCAAGGTACTCTCCAAAGCGCTTTCTATTGTTCTGTTTGATCCACAAAGCAACTGGCTGCGGTTGTGTTTTCTCTCCTATTTTACAGGCGAAAGACACTAAGGCTCAGAGAGATGAAGGGATTTGCCCGTAATCACACAGCGAAAAGCAGAGAGGCAGGATCTGTATCTACCTCCGTTTGATTCGTGGGCCTGGGTTCTTAACAACGCTGCCCACAGAAACTTACAGACACAGACCCAGAGCTGGGATATGAGGTTTGGGGTCCTCTTGTTAGGGTGCATCAAGTCTTCAAAAGCAAGGCGTTTGCAAAGGCCAGTTAGAAATGTAAGACCCTCTCAGGCACACACCCCTAATGTGGCTAAATCAAATCCCCTCCCAGCCTCAGGGTTCCAGGCCTGTGCAAGAAGGCTCTTCATTAACACTAAGAATGTCTTGAACTATGGGCCCAGGAACTGTAGCTCTGCTGAGATGCATGTGCCCTCTGGGACAAGTACATGAATTTCAGCTCAAGCCGGGGCAGTGCTAGTTATTAATTATAACACATTAATTATGACATTTGGCGAATGCTTGAAACAGAGGACTGTGGCCCACTCCCAAGGCCATAGCTTAGTCTCGTATTTCTCACTAGAGGCCGTGACTAAGCTGCAGAATTCAAGGCAGATGAGCCCTCATGCTGGTTGGCATTCAGGGTGGAGAGGGGAGGGAGGGAATGTGCCATTACTAGTCTTTAAAATGCTGACTTTTGCACACAAGAAGTGAAAAGACGTCACACAAAGAGAAGTCCAGGGAAATGTGATAAGAGGTTATGACCCAAAAGTGAACACAAACCTTGCAATAATTTCAGCTGCTAAACAGTGAAGCAGATTGGGCACGAGTTTTTTATGGAAAGAACAAGCTTTTATTTTCAATAATTATCCCAAAGTGAAGAAAGTGAAGAAACTGGGAAGTGCTACTGGCCACTCTTCTGGTTTGACCAGTGTGCATTTCATCTTTGGACCATTATAAGGGGCCGGTGGAGATGATGCTGGTGTTTTTAAAGAAGAACTTATAACTCTGACCTTGGCTCCCCAGAAGCAGGTAAGAATAAATTCAGCAGGAGAGTCTGCAGTGAGCTCCTTCTGGCCTGTGGATATGGCGTTAATAACAACAGCTAACATTCATTGGGCAACTATTATGTGCCACGCAGGGTTTTAAGGAACATTCATGGATTAACTCATTTAATCCTCACTGTGATCCTGTGGCAACAATGTATTTCTCATCACTAACTGACAGATGAAGAGTCAAAGAACAGTGGGTGGGAAGGGGGTTAGTAACCAGTGGTAAACAGTAGCCCAAAGTATCCTAGCCAGTAAGTGCAAAAGCCAGGAATTGTTCCCAAAGGTCAAGCTCCATAGTTTACCTCTGAACCATTCTGCCAGACCACTCAAATTTAGAAGTACAAGAACCACCTGGTGTATATACCCAAAAGAATGGAAGACATATGTCCTCACAAAAACTGCTATACAAATGTGCCTAGCAGCATTATTTATAGTAGCCAAAATGTGTAAACCACCCAAATGTCCATTAACTGATGAATAGATGAATGTGGTATGTGTGTATTTATATATGTGTATATATATGCATGTATGTGTGTGTATATATGTGCACATGTATGTATACACACATATATGTTCATGCAATGGAATATTATGCACCTACCAAAAGTAATGAAGTCCTGACATGCCACATTGTGGATGAACATGATGCTAAGTGAAAGAAGGCAGGCACAAAAGGCCACATATTGTATGATTCCATTTATATGAAATGTCTAGAATAGGCAAGTCCATACAGACAAAGCAGATGAGAAAGCAGAGAGTGGTTGCCAGTGGCTGAAGAAGGGAAAAATTAAGAATAATTAATAATTTATTCATTATTACTATATCACCTTTTCAGGGTGATATAAATGTTCTGGAATTAGATAGTAATGATGGTTGCCCAACATTGTGAATATGCTAAATAAAGTCACTGAATTGTATACTGTAAAATAGTAAATTTTAGTTACATAATTCTCTCAATTAAAATTCTTTCTCAAAACAACAAAGAACCACCTGGCATATCAGTGATAACACTCTCAGCCTTGCCGTTGGCTGAGCCCTGGGTTGCAGCATGGCTGCTCCAGCTCCAGCCACCACACACAGACACAAGGCATGTAGTGGAAGAGAGGATTTCTCCTCTAAGTGACTGTCTTAGTCTGTTTGTGAGGCTGTAACAAAATACCTGAGACTGGGTAAGTTATAAACAACAGAAATGCATTTCTCATAGTTCTGGAGGTCAGGAAGTACGAGATCAACACACCCACGGGTTCTGGGAGTCTGGTGAGAGCTCCACTCTAGTTCCAAGATGGTGCCTTGGTGCTGTGTCCTCTGGAGGGGACGAATGTTGTGTCCTCACAGGGCAGAAGAGATGAAAGGTCAAAAAGGAGTGAATGAAGTATGAAGCCTCCTTTACGAGGGCATTAATTTATTTACAAGGATGGTCTAATCCTCTTAATCATGGCCTAATCACCTCTTAATACCACTGCATTGGGATTTACATTTCAACATGAATTTTGGAAGGGACACAAACATTTAAACCACAGCAGTGACTTGCAAAGAACAAAGAAGCCTCCCCCCACCCACCCGCAGAGCGGACGTTCTCTCACATTTCACTGGTCAAGACTCGGTCTCTGGCCCTTCACTAAACCGGCACTGGCAGGGGGTCTAGGGGATTATTGATTTGTTTAGACCAATCAGGATTTACCCTTGAGTTTCTTTTTTATCAGGAGGAGTGAACAAAACTAGGACTGTTGTCTGAAGAAAGAAAGGCAATGGCCATTTGCAAGCACTCAACAGCATCTGGGATACCTGTCACTTTAAAATACAGATTCCCAAGGCGTGCCCCCAGGACTTGGTTTCAGAACCCTGCATTTGACTTAAGCACTTCTGGTACCTCAAACGGAAGTGTCCTGAAACCACACTCCAAGAAACATTTTTCAGTTGTTCAAGCTTTCCTATTTCCCCAGATCTTCAAATAATTTACTATTCTCCCCCATGCCTCCTCCTCTGAAAACATACTCCAAAAAGGGAGAGAGGGAGGGAAGAAAGGGAGGGAAAAGAAGGAGATGAAAGAGAGGATAACATTTCCTGAGCATCTATCCTGGGCTTTTATACACAGCCCCACACTGTCACTTCAAGGCAACTATTATTCTGCCCATTTCAGAGATGTGGAAACTGAGGCTAAGACTATCAGCAACTCACCCAAGGCCATGTAAAAGTGGAGGACAAGGAATTCAGACTTGGGTCCTGGGTCTGGAGCTGCTTCCCCCGGATCCTTCCTTCTCACCAGACACACTGATCAACAGACCAACACATAGAACTTCTAGGTTAACGGGGGGTCCAACTTGGCTAGAAAGTGATGGTCCCTTACCAAAGACAGTTCAAGACTCGTACCTGGAATAGAAAGTCTTTCACTGTTTTCATATCAGGAAAAAAAAAAATAAAGAAAGAAAAAAATATTCATTCTTCCAGTATTAAATTTGTGCACCAACACCCTTTGGCCTTTTTTGCTTTGATAGTGTGTTTTTTCTGCATTTGGTTTTGAAGTCACTAAAAAGATGAACTGAACGCAGCCAATCATCATGCATTTATGCTAAAAAGACAAACATTCACAATGCACCCACTTCCATTTGTCTAAAGCCCTGTGTCCCCACAGATTGTGTTTTCTAGGCCTGTGATGAGCAGAATTGTGAGAAGGCATCTCCTGACAGTCACAAAAATGGGTCAGAAAATACTTTGCCAAATAGACCCCAGAAGTGCTTTCACCTGGAACCAGCTCATTCCTCTCTTCCATCAAAAGCACTTTTTCCCCCCTTTCACTTCCCAACTTCTTTCCCATGGATTGAAAACCCCTTGGGACTACGGTTTTAGAAGAAGCAGAAATCTGAATTTCAATGTAAATGTCAACTGTGCACTCAATTTCCCTTGAGATTTTCCCAGGACTGTTCCTGAGGGAAGAATCCAGAAGTCCCTTGCCATAAACATTACTATTGGAAGTTCTCAGACAGAAAGAACTTCTGTCTGGCTACCGAGGAGACACATATGAAGGCTTTGGGATGGGGGAGTTCAGACACGATGGCAGTCATCAAAGAAATCTATCAGCTGGGCTGGGATGTTGAAAGACAGAGTAGGGGCTGAGAAGGTGAAGTTCTGAGCATTCAGGGAAAGGTGAGTTTTGTTTTGTGTTTTGAGAAAGGTCTGTCTCTGTCACCTAGGCTGGAGTGCAGTGGTGCGACCATAGCTCACTGCAGCCTTGACTTCCTGTTCCCGAGCAGTCCTCTTGCCTCAGCCTCCCAAGTAGCTGGGACTACAGGCACATGCCACTGTGCCCAGCTAATCATTATTATTATTTTGGTAGAGGCAGGGTCTTGCTCTGTTGCCAGGACTGGTCTTGAATTCCTGGGCTAAAGCAATCCTCCCGCCTCGGCCTCTCAAAGTGATGGGATTACAGGTATGAGTCACCACACCCAGCCTCAGGGGAAGGTCTTATTTGTGCAAATCTGACTGAGTTGCTGGTGAACATACTTGTGAAATCACCCATGTAGATTGGGGACGGCTCATGAATCTGCAGGTTGGATAGAGAAAAAACAGCTCCATGAGAGGCTGGAATTCGTGTGGGGCCTGGCAAGTCAAGAGGAATTTCCATGGAAGGAAGAAGGCAGTGACTTAAAGTACAAGAGTAAGTGCTTCTGGGCAGAGAGTTTCTAGCAAGGGAGGGCTGGAGGCCAGGCAGAGCCAGGCTTGAAAACTAAGAACATTTGCACAAAAACCCTGTGAGCTAAGTCTGATTCATTAGCCTTAAAAAGTAAAATGTGTCTGGGAACAT
The DNA here is from genome assembly GCF_000951045.1 of Mandrillus leucophaeus. Classification (NCBI taxonomy): domain Eukaryota; kingdom Metazoa; phylum Chordata; class Mammalia; order Primates; family Cercopithecidae; genus Mandrillus; species Mandrillus leucophaeus. Next base: position 896,367 of record NW_012103131.1, on the reverse strand, counting down.
CTCTGAGCATCAGGGAAGCTCCGATTGCAAAGTCCTCTCATGTGCAGCAGATGACAGGTTCTCAGGAGATGAAGGATTTGGCAACGTGGAGGAGAAGGATCTGCCAGCACTGTCTTCCAGCCCCCAAGGCAGGATCATTTCAAGCTGATAGAGCATTACCTCTGTAGAGTTAGATAAGCAGCACATCAGACATGCGAGGACTCCTGTGAGATGGGTGGGCTTCTATGAAACACTGACCTAAGGAATTAGTGTAAGAAGGCATCAGCACAGGTCACACCAGATGGGCACCAATGGCAATGTGGCCAACCTTCTGCCTGCGCGCCAGGCACTGTTCCAAGCTCTTAGCCTGCATCATCTCATTTAGCTCATCTCTAGCTCACCACAACCCCCAAAGGAGCTTCTGTTATTATCATTCCCATTCTACAGATGGCGAAACTAAAGATCAGAGAGAAGTAACGGGGCCTGGGTCATACAATTCATAAATGGTGGAAACAAGTTCCAGTCTCAGAGAGCCCCACTCCAGGGCTGGCTTTCTCTCCGCAAGGAGTTGAATCGATACTTATTGGCTTGAATGTGAGTCAACGATCCCTGCCTGTATTGATCCCAACTCTCTTCATTAGGGTTGTGACCTCCATGCTGACCCTTCACTGAGGACCTTCGATGAAGCGGGCACTAATTCAAGAGGAAACGTCCAGGCTGTTCCATCTGCCATCATGTCATCCTTTGGAGGAACTGAAAGCAAGACTCCCAATTTATATGTTTGCATCTCAAGTTGGGAAAAGTCCTATTAAAACGCCAACTAAAAGAATACAATTCAGAAAAGTCTGGGGCTGAGTCTTCACTTAGACATGTGCAAACCATGCCCAAATGATGCTACTCACTTTTCATCCTGCCGTTAAACTGTCATGATGGGAAATAAACAAAGTCCCAGTGCACTGTTTGGCAATTAGCAATTATATCTCAGCCGCTTTGGTAGCCTTCACACTGCTCTGTAATTGTGAGATTAAAAAGCTATAATTCACATGGTTGGCTATAAGTGTGTGGATATCTTGCTATGACAAAGCAATTACCCAAGAGTCATTATCCTCATAAAGTAATCTGCAATTGTAGGTAAATAATGATTATGTAGCTAACAAATTCTGTATTATTGACCCTTAAAATAAATATTAAGATTTATCTTTTCATGCAGCCATATATGTTATATATTCTAGGCCTCTGAGGTAGAGTTGCTTTAAACTAACAGAACATGAGATAGATTTGCATGGTACTTCCGAGTCTACAAAATACTGTAAGGTGCCTCTTCTTCACAATCCACACGATCACGACCTAAAGAAGTCATGGTAACTTAAGTCAGGTAACTTAATTCTCCATGTTTTCCAGAGAAGTTTGAGGCTCAGAGAGGCCAAGTGACCCATCTAAGCAGACCTAAGATTCCTTTTCTCAGGGACCCTTCAGTGCATGAACACCTCTCTCCCTGGACTGCCTGCCCTTCCCCTCCCAAGGCTCATGGGCTGAGCCCAGGACTTTTCCTTCTCTTTAGAATGCTATAACTCTAGGCCGGGCGCGGTGGCTCACGCCTGTAATCCCAGCACTTTGGGAGGCTGAGGTGGGCGGATCACGAGGTCAGGAGATCAAGACCATCCTAGCTAACACGGTGAAAACCCGTCTCTACTAAAAATACAAAAAATTAGCCAGGCGTGGTGGCGGGCGCCTGTAGTCCTAGTGACTTGGGAGGCTGAGGCAGGAGAATGGTGTGAACCCGGGAGACGGAGCTTGCAGTGAGCTGAGATTGTGCCACTGCACTCCAGCCTGGGTGACAGAGCGAGACTGTCTCAAAAAAAAAAAAAAAAAAAAAATGCTATGACTCTAGTCCACGTCAACGAAATAGAATAATTCGTGATATAGTGACATTCCCTCCTCCACAAAATCAAAAGGCAGTATATACTTCAACTATACTTTATTGCCTTGTTCAGTAAAGTTAGCCAAAGGTCATAATTCTTTCATTGTGTCTATACAAAGCCAAATGGCCATTTGAAAAATGTGAAGCTAAAAATGTTCAAATGAACTGATTCCATATCTACCACTCGAATTTTATTACTTGCCTCAGTTTGACCAATATTATCATAAATGCAGCTTGATTGCTTTGTAAAAACAGAGTCAAGAGCCACAGCAAGGAAGTCCCCACAGCATCTGGCCCACAGGACAGGACTTCAGATTTGAGTTGCTCAAACTCTTGCTTTCAGAGACCCTCATGTGGAAACAAGATGGGCTTCATCCGCTTTTAAGTGGTCATATAATTGCAGCCATTGAGAACCTGATGTTTCTTTGATTCCTTCCTTTTATCACTAAACAAATACACACTGAAGCCCTACTCTGTGCCAAGCAATGGCCCTGGGGCTCCCATATGAGCAGCATAGGTGGGCCTTCTGCCTTGCAGAGCCTGGCATCCATCCCAGATGGGGAAAGGAAAGGCAGGAAGAGGAGAGGTGATGATCCCATTTCAAAGGCAGGCTTGGATGCTGTTCAAATTCCAAAGTTTTATTAAATTCCATCCATTTTTCTCTATTTCTATTTCAGTATCTTTAAAATATCCCAAGTCTTATTCTTCCTTCATTAAAAACAAAATAATAATAATTTAACAGAAAAATCACCAAGTCAGTCTGTAGGTAAGTATGTGTCACCCCAGTGAAGCTGGGTCCCAAGTGGTTCAGTCTCTGAATGGCATCATGGTCAAATGAGTGTGGTCTGGCAACCAAAAATTTATTACAGCATTTCAACTTCTCTATGTACGTTTCTGCTTACACTCATTCCTTCATACATGTATACATGAATATATACATACATACGTACATACATGAAGGGAATATGTGGCCCAGGACAACATTTCTTAAATTCCTTTTCCATCGTGTCATTTTTTTCTCACACACTGCAGCTGCTCAACTACTGCTCTCTTCCAAACATCTAGAAGACTCTGGTGGCTTCCTTTGAGGGTCCTCCCAGCAATATTGCCCCCAGCCCCCAGTCTATACACTTTTCCCCCTCTACCTCTCCTCTTCTTCCTGAGCCTGCCACAAATGTCCAAGAAACCTCTCCGGTAATGAAGGGTGCTTCTGAGAATGGGGAGGAGCAAAGGCCGAGTGGGGAACCCCAGAATGTCTCGGTATTAATGAATCGTGCCCCTCCATTTGGCTATTTACAATCAAGTTCTCTCTATGGAGTCTTTTAAATAGATCACCAATTTTAAGTAGATCACCAAAGCGGGCTACCGATGAAGACTGCAGAATTCCCATCTCTGGAGAAAATGAAAAACAAAAACAGGAGATTCACACTGGGGCTGACTGGAGCCATCAAAATATTTGCTTAACATCTGCTTTCGTAGGGATTGTGAGGGCCAGCCACAATCAGCGCCATTGTTCCCGGAGCTAATCTCATAGATTTACCCCTTTCTTGAGTTTTAATTGAATTGCCCTACAGGTAAATACACGGAGCCCTTTCCAGTGCAGACACCCTGTGCGTGGGTATCATCCTTGCCCCAGATTCTTTGTATGTCAAACGCAAGCCACTCCAGACCCCCAGAGTCCAAAGTAGTTAATTAACAGAAATCAAAGGAGCCTTTGTTACTGCCCCAAATCTTCGTCTCTTCTCCAGATGGGGACAGATTCACTCACAATTTAGTTCCATTTCTGAGAATGGTTTCTCAGGTTTCCCTTGTCGGTGACTAGAAAGGGCCAGGTGCCATCAAGGACTCCTGCCCCTGGGTTTCTGCCAAAGACTGAATCAAAGGAAGCAGAAAGGCCTCAAATCAGTGGTCCAGGACCATCAGAGACCACGAGCCTATTGGATGGGGTCCAGGTTGGGGGTGGTGTAACCTGCAGAGAGAAGTGAGGGGCCTGGGGTGGGGGCTGCCAGTGGAGGATGATTGATGATGTCACAGAGTGCTGCCTAGAGCAGAAGGCCCAGAGGAGGGGGCTCTGAGGCCTAGGGAGCTCCGCTCACCACCCGCCCACTGGAGACCTCATGCAAACAGAGTCTAAAGGCACCATGTTGGGGTGGAGTCACTGCTCACTTCAATGAAAGGTCAGAGTCAGAATGAGCTTTAAGAAATAAAAAATAAGGGGCTGCTTTAGGCGCCAGCTTTATAGAATCAGACCAGTCCAGAATAAGCAAAGGGCATTCCTTTTCTCTTCAGCCAGGTCCAGGTTATAAAGAGGGAAGAATAGTGATGAGGTACAGCAGTAAGGATATGGTATCCAAAAGTCATAAAGAATATGGACAAGTGAACCAGGACTTTAAAACCCAGGACCCTGGGAGAAGGAAAACATCACATGCAATGTCTAATTCAATACGCACAAATCTTTGCATGGTGGATATTTACCTAGGATAGAATTGACACTCAAAAAGGAGATCGTCAATACTTAGTACCACCCAGCTGGGATTAAACCCAGGCCTGTCAGACTCCAGAACCAGCGCTTTTCCCAAGAAATCACGTGGCTTCCTGCAAAAACTAGAAAGCACTTTTTGGAGCTTGAAGGAGACAGTTTTAAAAATGAAAGGCGGTTCTGCTTCATACAGTGTGTAATGAGGTGCCAGGGTTTGTTTTAATGCTAAGAACCAAGCATAAGCTGAAAATAGACATACATTCAAGAATATTTTCATATGGTGCTCATGCAGATGCAGGGGCCAGATGACAAGGAAGGGGAAAGGGAAGGGGGAAGTGAGGAAGGCGTGGGGAGCCGTAGTGAGGCCCCATTCTCTTCTATTGTCAGCCCAGCACATAATTTATATCTATACCTCCTGTCTATCTACCTACCCATCCATCAATATAGATATGCCTTTAATTGTTTTTAAATCATCTTAAAATTCCACTGGTAAAATAATAAGTTTAAAATTAACAGTTTTGGCCAATCATTTTTGCCAGGTGGGTTTGGAAATATTGGGGCACTCACATGAACCTGCAAAAAGAAAGAGTTCCCCACCCTGCTCTGACTGTACCTCTGTGCACCAAACCTTCAGCATGGCATGAGCACCTGGGCGTTTTCAAGGCCCACAGGACACACAAGGGCCGTGTTTGCTTCTCTGCAGGAGCCCAGGTTTCACCAGTTCCTTCAAAAGTGGGAGTTTCAGTGATGGTTGCTGGAGCAACACAGTGACTCTCCCCACCCACCGTGTTGGTGCTGTGCTTGGCGGAGGGGATGCTGTCCTTGGGCTCAAGTCTTGTTCCACTTTCTTGTTTTGGGTGGTTGTAGGATCTCTCAGAGCCCTAGATGAGGTCAGCAAGATGGGAAAACAGCACTCCTTTTCCAGGATTTGGTGAGAACGAGTGAGGTGCTGCATTCAAACTGCAGGATATGAGATGCGTATTGATACCGGGAGAGACAGATCACAGGGTTTGTAAATTTCCACTCCACCCCACGGTGCATCTTGAAGCTGCTCACACTCGGGTCTTCCATCCCAGGAGTGCCTGGCAGCGCTGGAAGACGGGGAGATCAGGAGCCCTGCAGTTTTATTAGCATGTGTGACTGGGGCTTTCCCTCATTTGTCCTAAACAAAACAACTTGCAATGGTGAAAAGTCAAGGAGTTCAGAAAACAGTGTTTTGCGAAATACAATTCTTAGTGAACTGGGAGCAATATGAACTGAAAATAAATAAATAAATAAATAAATAAGAATTGTCATAAAAATGAATCTACTGAAACGAAAGGGGACAGAAAAGCCTCAACCTCAACAATGTTTCAAATTGAGTCATAAAGTGAATTCCCAAAATGCACCAAAAGCACGTGCTACCAGCCTGGAGCCCGCCCTATACCCTTGAGCCACTCCGTCCCACCCACCATCTAAGCTCCCCGTGATGGCAGCTTCTAGGCTGTCCGGAGCTCAGTGCCAGGCCTAGATCGCAGCCAGCTAGTTCCTGCCCTTCTCCCCATGCTCTCCCGATCTGACTCACACTAGTTCCTTAAAGTCTGTGCCGTGCTCTCTCCCACTTCCATCCCCACTGCATGGAACACTTTTCCTTCTTCCGACATCACCTTTCATCCTTATCTTTTACCTGGGAAAGTCCTAGCAACCTTCAATTCTTCCAGCATCAGCTTGAAGTCCTCTCCCCTGGAGGTTCCATCCCAGCATGGCAGGGTGCCCACAGGTGCCTTCCAGTAGCACCTGTTCTATGGTCACCTTGCCCTGAAACCCCTTCCAGGCTGCCAACCATTCACAGGACTGGTCCACTTCTCCCCGCTGCACCCCTAATGCCGAGGTCGGCACCTGGTGCTTCATAGCTCCTCAGTAAAGCCGTGTTTGGAGAGGGTGTTTGCCACTCCAGGGCTGTGCCCTCTCACTTCTGGCAGGAGAAGTCATGAAAGTTGTTCCTTTCAGCCTCTTCTCACTCAGAGGAATGGGCAGAACACAAGCCCCCATATGTGGCTTTCTAGCAGTCTTAGTGAAATTCCCCAGAGCTCTTTCCAAATCCACAGATGAAGACAACTTTATTATGAACTTTCTAGAGAGCCCTGACCTTGCCCGACATTGCTGTCTGAGCCTCTGGTCTACACCCATCCCCAAAGCACACGGCAGGGCGGCCCAATAACCAGCCACCCCTTCTCCTTCCCAGCCTCCCCGTCGCCTCTAGGGCATAACCAAACTGTGGCCGTGTGGCTGGGAGACATTTATCACGGAATCACAGCTCCGGGACACAGTCTCCGTGGCTGTGACGTGATGACTGTGTATTTCACGCCTCTCAGTTTCCCAGCTGGGATTCAGAGATTTAAAGACATGGGAGATGTATTTTTAAATTTATGAGAGGGCCATTGATTTAATTAATTGTGCCCGAAGAGTGCAGTCAGTCACAATAAGAATTCTTAAAGGCGAAGGGGACCAAAGGAGGCCAGACTCAATGGTTTGGGGCGGATAAAGCTTGTGTTTCTTCAATAAAGCCATCTTGCTAAGGATCTGGGCGTAGAACAAATTCTTTAGAGGGCATGTCCATAGGCAGATGATGCACCCACAAGCATTTGGGAAAACACCCAGTTGGGGAAACACCCACCAAAGCAGCTCTTTGAGAAACTCCGTGTAATATGAGCCTTCAAAAAGGACAAAAACCGATTCATCTGCCAGAGGTAGCCTCTCCTTTCACGCTGGTTCATTCTGTCGTCTGATTGGTGCTGGCTGGGCCGGAGCCCATTCCACTGGATTCTGGGAATTAAGTTTTCCCCAGCAGCTACACTAAAGACAATATACTCCCGTCAGCTGACCAAGTCCCACATTTGTGCACCAAAGACACCTGCAGCCTGTCTGGTCCAACCTGTGAATTTTACAGATGGGAAAACTCAGTCCTGGAGGTCTTTCCTGGTGAGAGACAAAGCTAGGGTCAGAATTCAAGTTTGCTGATTCCATTCAGAGCTCTTTCTGCTGATGGTACTCTCTCTCTTGGCTGGGAGGGCCTCAGCTAGTATTTTTTTTTTTTTTTTTTTCAAAATGTGCAATTATTTTCTTTACTTTTGGACTTTAACTCTTGCACAGGATGTTTTAAATGAACTTAGGGTAATTTCTGCTGGAATTACCACCTCTTTTTCTTTTTATGCACTTAAAATGACATCGACATTTCACTTTGATATCTTAAACCCAGAGGCTGGGCCTGAGCAGAGACACAGTCCCATAAACACCAAGGTCGAGGCTGGGGTGAAATCACTTCCACTGTTGAGTGAACTCCATGTCTTTGTTCTGGAAAATCTAATGGAGAACCCAGGAGAGAGGACAGCAGGGAGGAGAAGGCAGCCCTAATTCAGAGGCAGATGGCACTTACAAGTTTTTACTTACACCTATAAGAGGAGTCTGTCAATATCAGAGACATGCTGGCTATCATCTGGATATGATCCCCCAGATCATCTCCCATCAAGAACTCTCAGAGAGGGCAGGTGCAAAAGCCTGAGACTTCAGAGTCAGAACTGGCAAGTAGCATTGCTTACCCCTGAAAACCTTTCTTTACCCTATGCCACCCATCCAAGGTCATTCCTATCCCCCAACACGAGGCTTATCTCCATTCTTGAACACCAATATCACAGTGCAGGCTGGGTGTCTGCTGACCCATCTGACTCCCCACTGGGCTGGGAGCTCTTTGAAAGCAGGGACCTTGTCTGTGTCGTTGTATCTTACTGTTCTGGTAGAGTGCCTGGCACATAATATGTGCTCAAGAAATGCCAATGGCTTGTATGAATGAACAACCTCAGAGATCTGGCTCATTCACTCACTTTATAGAAGAGGAAACTAAGGTCCAAAGGGGTCAAGTGGGAAATTAGAAGTGGAACCAGAGCAAGGATCAGGGCCCCCACCCTGACTTCTCTGGACTTCATATCTTTGCAAATTTACAAGGAAGCAATAAGGGTTAACCTGAACCGCTTTGTTCTGTTGTCCCAGCATCATGCAAACTTCCTCTTCTCCACCTCCCACTCTCCAGCCCACTGCCAAGACCTTGGAAATCCTGCAAGTTTTTATGCAAATGACCTTTGAAAACTAAAAGAAGCCAATGTTTATTTTTCATTCAAAGGTCCAGATGGGTTATATCTGCTGGGCCTGGCTGTGCCCCTGCTATCAGATGGGCATGCAAATGACCCCACTAGAAACGACCTCGAAGAGAATAGCTCTGTTTCCAAACACACAGACATTTGCCTGGACATTTCCCTAACTCATTTCCCTTTTCCATTTCAAACAGTGTATGGATCTCACAATTCCCCAGCCTAGTAAAATTCTAACAGCAGGTAGATAGAGGCCTATTGACTGGGAAGAACTTAACTGCCTTCCAGCTAGGCAGTGATAAGTGGCCTTACCTCCTCACCTCAGCACCCAGAAATTTTAATGTAGCAAGAGCCCCAGTTTATCTAAGAAGAAAGAAGAGGGGCCATTTGCCATCATCAGGGACCCAGGGGTACCTGCGAGGAAGCCCTTTGATAAAGGCTCTTGAAAAGAACCATTCAAACCAAGAACCATTGCTCTAGGTCATCAGTTCAGAATATCAAGATGAGAGTTTTTGAAATGCTAGCTTTCTCCCCAGTTCCCAAATGCCTGTGTCATTGGGAGGGCCTAATGACCAACCTCTGAGCAGCACGAGATTACTCCAGGCCAGGACAGGTAGACCTTAACCCACAGGCAAAGCACAGGCCTTCCTGTGATGCCACTTTGAAATGATCTCAAGCACTTACATAGTTTACTACGTGAATGACATATGTTTTACTGTGTATTTCACACTCCCTTTGAGAGTGGGACATCTCATCAGATCCTCTGTGGGAAAACTTGGAGTGAACTCCCCTCCTCTCCGGAATGTGACATCAGACCTTATCAGAATTCCCATTTGTGAGTTATGGACCTCAGCTACTGGACTTCAGAATACATATTCTGTTTCCAAGAGTTCAATGAGCATTTGGAGAGCTTAGGCCGTGGTAGGCTACACTGTTGGCTGCTTCGAAAGATAACCAGTGTGTCTGCCATCACAGCTGCTTCTCCAACACCAAGAGCTCAGGTGCAACCGGGCAATGGCCTGTTAGCCTCGGGGCTAATCACTGGCTCCAGTACAGTCCCCTGGTATCGAGGGTCCTTACACAGGACCTCCAGATCTCTGCCCTTGTGGTTGAGCCAGCTTCTCC
>NW_012103131.1:877453-886689 GCF_000951045.1 Mandrillus leucophaeus | reverse complement strand
CTGGCACATAATATGTGCTCAAGAAATGCCAATGGCTTGTATGAATGAACAACCTCAGAGATCTGGCTCATTCACTCACTTTATAGAAGAGGAAACTAAGGTCCAAAGGGGTCAAGTGGGAAATTAGAAGTGGAACCAGAGCAAGGATCAGGGCCCCCACCCTGACTTCTCTGGACTTCATATCTTTGCAAATTTACAAGGAAGCAATAAGGGTTAACCTGAACCGCTTTTTTCTGTTGTCCCAGCATCATGCAAACTTCCTCTTCTCCACCTCCCACTCTCCAGCCCACTGCCAAGACCTTGGAAATCCTGCAAGTTTTTATGCAAATGACCTTTGAAAACTAAAAGAAGCCAATGTTTATTTTTCATTCAAAGGTCCAGATGGGTTATATCTGCTGGGCCTGGCTGTGCCCCTGCTATCAGATGGGCATGCAAATGACCCCACTAGAAACGACCTCGAAGAGAATAGCTCTGTTTCCAAACACACAGACATTTGCCTGGACATTTCCCTAACTCATTTCCCTTTTCCATTTCAAACAGTGTATGGATCTCACAATTCCCCAGCCTAGTAAAATTCTAACAGCAGGTAGATAGAGGCCTATTGACTGGGAAGAACTTAACTGCCTTCCAGCTAGGCAGTGATAAGTGGCCTTACCTCCTCACCTCAGCACCCAGAAATTTTAATGTAGCAAGAGCCCCAGTTTATCTAAGAAGAAAGAAGAGGGGCCATTTGCCATCATCAGGGACCCAGGGGTACCTGCGAGGAAGCCCTTTGATAAAGGCTCTTGAAAAGAACCATTCAAACCAAGAACCATTGCTCTAGGTCATCAGTTCAGAATATCAAGATGAGAGTTTTTGAAATGCTAGCTTTCTCCCCAGTTCCCAAATGCCTGTGTCATTGGGAGGGCCTAATGACCAACCTCTGAGCAGCACGAGATTACTCCAGGCCAGGACAGGTAGACCTCAACCCACAGGCAAAGCACAGGCCTTCCTGTGATGCCACTTTGAAATGATCTCAAGCACTTACATAGTTTACTACGTGAATGACATATGTTTTACTGTGTATTTCACACTCCCTTTGAGAGTGGGACATCTCATCAGATCCTCTGTGGGAAAACTTGGAGTGAACTCCCCTCCTCTCCGGAATGTGACATCAGACCTTATCAGAATTCCCATTTGTGAGTTATGGACCTCAGCTACTGGACTTCAGAATACATATTCTGTTTCCAAGAGTTCAATGAGCATTTGGAGAGCTTAGGCCGTGGTAGGCTACACTGTTGGCTGCTTCGAAAGATAACCAGTGTGTCTGCCATCACAGCTGCTTCTCCAACACCAAGAGCTCAGGTGCAACCGGGCAATGCCCTGTTAGCCTCGGGGCTAATCACTGGCTCCAGTACAGTCCCCTGGTATCGAGGGTCCTTACACAGGACCTCCAGATCTCTGCCCTTGTGGTTGAGCCAGCTTCTCCAAGAGCTGCTTGTAGGAAGGTATACCCCAACCTTTACTTAGACCTTACTTTCCCCAGAGAGGCCTGCTTCCATCCTAATTGAGCAACCAGTCTGTAATAATTTTGGAACCCACTCACTAAATGGTTAATGTACTTCATCTATCAAGCAGATTCCCTGTGAGCTTTCTTCTCGTTATTCTTTAAGCATCGTGAAGCTAAGAAGAGATTTTTGTGTAGGGCAATATGCTATGAAATTCATAAAATCATACTTTGACCATCTCTTTATTTCCACTATATATAATATTCTCCCTTCCCAGAAAAGACCTATGGGCCTTGTTTTAGGGTGCCTGGGACCCAATATGGATCCTGAAGAGAAAACTGGTCACAGGAAGCCATCTCTCTGAGCAGGAATATGATGATATATTTACCATAGGACCCAACAATTTCACTCTTAAGTCCAGACAAAAGCTATACACCAATGTTTAGAGAAGCTTTATTCATATTAGCCAAAAATGGGAAGTAATGCAAATGTCCGTCGATTGTGGAAAAGATAAATTGTGGCGTGTCCAAGTAAGTGAACACTGCTTGGCAATAAAGGAGTAAACTACTGATTATTGTAACAGGAGTGAATTTTGGAGCATTATGCTAAATAGAAGCTCAGGCTTGGAGTGGAAGGCTATAAAGGAGTGTGTTAGTCCATTTTGCATTGCTATAAAGGAATATCTGAAGCTGGATAATTTATAAAAGAAAAGAGGTTGATTTGGTTCATGGGTCTACAGACTTTACAAGAAGCATAGCTCTGGTATCTGCTTCTCGTGAGGGCCTTGGGAAGTTTCCATTCATGGTGGAAGGCGAAGGGGGAGCAGGTGTGTCCCATGGCGAGAGAGACAGAGAGAGAGAGAGAGAGAGAGAGAGAGGGAGGAGAGAGAGAGAGAGCAAGAGAGATGCCAGGCTCTTTTAAATAGCCAGCTCTCACATGAATTAATAGAGCCAAAACTCACTCATGACCACAAGGGCAGTACAAAGCCCTTGAGGGATCCACCCCCATGACCCGACCACCTCCCCCCAGGCCCACCTCCAATGCTGGGGATCACATTTCAACATGAGATTTGGAGGGGATGAATCCAAACTATATTACTTTGCGAGGTGATGGGAATACTTTCCATCTGATTATGGAGACGGTTGTACAACTGCCTACATGTGTCAAAATTCATCAAATTATACACTTGAACTTGGTGAATTTTATTGCATATAACTTACACCTCAGTAAGAATGATTTTTTAAAAAAAGAAGTAGTATCATCATGGTGAGGTCATTTCTGTTGAATTCGAGATTAACCTTCTCTGAGGATTCTCATTTTCTACCTCAACGATGGTATTCAACACAGACCAAAAGACGTCTTCCTTACAGAGTTACAGGACAGGAGTGCCAGAGAACAAGAATGCTTCCCCCTTTAACCCAGGATAAGCTGTTCGTCCCTGTGGAGGGGAGAGCGTGGAGAAGCCCAAGTTAATACTCGGTTCTGTCACTGACCGGCTGGGTGGACTTGAGAGTCCAACTCTGAATTATCTTATCTGTGAAATACCAATAAAAATAACACCTCCCAGGGTGGAAATAGCTCAAGTGTCCTTCAGCAGATGAACAGATAAACAAATTGTGGTCTGTGCACACAATGGAATATGACTCAGCCATAAAAAGGAATGGAGTTCTGACACGTGCACCAGCATGGATGAACCTTGAAAACATGCTAAGAAGCCAGGCATGAAAGTACAGGCATTGTATAGCTCCGTTCCTATGAAATGTCCAGAACAAGTACATCCATAGAAGTAGAAGGCAGATTGGTCATTGCAAGGCTAGGAGGAGAAATGGAAAAAAACTCTTCAGTGGGTACAGGGTTTTGTTTGGAGTGATGAAAATGTTTTAGAACTAGATACGGGTGGTGGCTGTAGAACACTGTGATGTACTAAATATCACCCAATCATTCCCTTTAAAATGGTTAACTTTATATTATATAAATATATTATATAAATTTCATCTCAATTTTTAAAAGTAGCACTTCCTTCCTTGGTGCAGGAGGGATGGAGAAGATGTGTAAGACGGGAATCACCTCCACAACGTGCCACTGAGCTTGCACCCCGGCCTTTCTTTGGAGACTCTGAACTCCTGTGGCTCGTGTGTGCCGCCTCCCCTGTGGGAGGTGACAGCAGCTCCTGGAGGACCGAGATGGCAGCCTCCCTTGCCAGTCCAGATCCCAGCCTCCAAACCTCTATCCCTGCTGCCCCTTGAATGCTTCCCCCTCCCTGGAATTAGGCTTGGACTGGAAGATGAGCCACTTAGGAAAACAACATCATTTGTGTGTCATGAGCCCTGCCCTGGCCCCAAGTGCCGACATTTGATCTCTGTCCTGTGACCCCAGCTGTGACCCATGCCTAATCCCATGGCCATGCCAACAGCAGCCCAGACCTGTCAGGAAAGCAGCTTTCCCGAGGAGGCCCAGACAAGCCTTGACTCCTGGCAGCTTTTGCCTTTTGAGGAGCCTGCTAGACCAGGTGTATAGAGCACAGTGCAGGACGGCCCAGGAGATTTTTAACAGGCTGGTAAGGAGGGGACTAATTAGTATCTCATCAGAATCTTATTAGTGCAGGGACGTATTGAGGAATAGTAATCCTTATTCATTAACACTGTTTTCTAATGGAAATCAATGAGAGGCTCTTACTCTGGGTGGCTTTCTGAGAGCGGCTTTCTGAGAGCAGCGCTCTGTGCAACTCTGAAGGGAGGGCTCAGACTCCGTGCAGGCTCCAGAAACAGAGAAGGAGGGTTTGGCCTGGGTCTTCCTGATGTCCATGCCAATGAAATAAACACCTCAACCTCCCTCGCCTGTGGATTATTTCGAGACAGGGTCTGCCGCCGAAAAGGAAAGGCCCCTTCGGATGAGACGCTGTGTGCATGACACAACCACTTAACCCTTCCATGGCCTATGACTCCCATCATCAAAGTGACCAATAGACCTGTCCCCAAGGCTTCTTCCAGCTCTTTCTGTGAATCTCATTCATCATATCCCGAGAAAGTGCTGAACTTTCATAAAAGTCACTGGGCACAGGAGGGAAGGTCCAGGCTAGAGAGAGAAACTTGGGCATCATTCCCTTATCACAGGTTAGGAAGGCTGTCAGGATCACCAGGCCAGGCCAGGCCAGTGGACCACACAGGGTTCTGGACCCACTCCCAGAGTTTCTGCTCCCGTGGGCTGGAGGAGGGCCGGAGAAGCTGCAGCTCTAACAAGACCCCAGGTGATGCTGGCCGTTGGTCTGGGGGCCACACTTTGAGAACCACTGGTGTGGAGAGAGGAAAGGGGAAGGGGAGAGGAGGTCCCCATGAGGCCAGGAGCATCCCTGAAGGGTCAGGGCAAGGGAGCAGCCTTTGAAGGAACAGGCAGGGCGGTTCCAGAGAAAGGAGGACCAGAAGGGGTGGAAGTGTTCCCCCAGAGGAAATGGAGCTTCAAAAAGGAGGCTGTGCCTAGTGTTGCAGAGACGCTGAGCACAAGGAGGACCAGAAACAAGGGGAGAGGCAGCCAGCAAGGCTCCCCACAGAGGGCGGCAGGTGCAGGCCCAGGAACGGATGAAGGTGGGGAAGAGAGGCACTTGCCCACTCTTTAAAAACAAAAGATCTGCTTCCTTGACTCAGCCGCATTTCTGACACACGTGGTCTAGGCATGACATTGAACTCTCTGGCCCTGACTTACAGAAGATCCATGCAACACTGCAGTTCTCAATGTGACTTTCTCCCTGGAATCCAGAAGGAATGCGACTTGCTCAGGGACACACGAAGAGACAGGGCCCGGATGTGAGCCAAGGTCTGGCACAAGTGATTCCAATCCCACACCTCTCAGTCAGGCCAGGGGGTAGGCGGGCATCATGAAGTCCCCATCTCCAGGGGCATGTCCTTGGGAAACAACCACCAGGCTCGCCCACCTCCTCTGTTCAATGGGCTAATGGTGCCAGCCAAGGGCTGCATCAGCTTATGCCGTGGAACCACCCTGCACATGGAGAAGCATCACAAGGCACTTTCAGCATTTACTAATGGACCCTAGAAAATGTCTCTCAGCTCCACCAGTGATGATTAAGGCTGACCACAGAAGCCAAAACAGTAACATTTAGGATTTTGTAGGTCAGTCCTTGCACGGTTGCTCAGGCCAACGGGCATAGATTGGTGATGCTGAATGGCATTTTCTTTCAAAGCTGAGCCTGGCAGAGCCCTGGGGCAGGACCTTGCAAGACCATTGTGTGAAGGAGGCCAAGTCCCTTGGGGAGGTGCCAGGAAGCTGGGTTAACCCCGAATCCCTGCAGATCAGCAAAGGATGCCTGTCAGCTGAGGAGCAGAGGAAACTTTCCCTGCAGACTGCCAGGCACCAGGGAGCCTAAGAGGTCACTGGCCTGGGACCCCAAGAGCCAGATGTTATCACAGGCTTGGCTCGTGAAACCCGAGCCTGGACACCCTCCCGGCCCCTCGCAGCACAGATGACATCCTGGGGCAGGCGCCAGGCAGAGATCAAGGCAAGGAGCTGTTCCTGGCCCGGGGTGCTAGGGATGCAGACCAGGGCTGGCAGTCGCTTCCCTCTTTCCCCTCCCCTCCTTGCTTCTCCCTTGGCCTAGTGCACCACACCATTGCAGGCACACTCTCCCCCCTGCCCCTGAGCCAGAGAGAAATTGCCAGGCAGCTTCCTGGTGATGCTTAGGGATTTCCCTAGGGTGTTGGGCTGGGATGCAGGACAGAGACGCAAAGACAGGGCAGGGAGATGGAACCCCAGCAGAGCTGCTCCCACCTGACCCAGCACCTCGGCTGGACTCAGATTCCCCTGAGGTCCCACTTAGGCACCCTCCCTTCCAGCCCACTGCATGCCACCTCTAGTTCATTCCAGGTCAGATGGAGATGTCTGTTTAAGCACCTCTCTCTCAGGGAGGCCTTCTTGATCTCATTGATTAGGTCAGATCTACCCGCTATATCACACTCTCCTATGCATTTATCTCTGCAATTATGTGCTCATTAATACCTCTCTCTCCCGCTTACAAGAATCTCTGACATGTGGGGTCATGGCTACTTTGGCATGGCTTTACTGGTGAAACAATGGTGAGCCAGACACCATGGAGGTATGGACAATACCTGTCTACACCACACTCAGCCTGGACACTGAGAACCAAAACCACACTTGTCTACATGAACAGCTCTGTGAGTCCCATTGTCTTCATTAGCATGACTTGTCTTTTCTGGAAGCGTCTTGCCCAGGCAAATGACTTGATTGTTCATTAGAAAAACTTCCCCAAATTACATCAACTCTTCAATGGGAATCATCAACAGACAGTTTTCACCCTAAGACACTTCAGATCCTTCACTCCCAAAATACTCACCTCACTGTTTCCATCAATCCTGAATGGTTGTATAATGATCCTTAGCTAATCCTAATACAGCCTTCCCACACTTCCCACACTGAAAGATCCCCCCAAACCAAACTGTAAATTCTCAGTAAATTCCAACCTTGCCTTCTTCTATTCCAGAGGCTATAAAAGCTCTGTAGAGGTGGCATTCTTTCCTACCACAGTGAGCAATCAACAGCTTTGTGTTATCAACAGCTTGTGTTGGTGTTATTTGGGGAACCAGCATTCAACAGAGAAATTCGTTAAGCATTGTGGAATGGTGAGTGGATGGGCAGATGGATGTGTAAAGATGGATGGATGGGTGGATGGATGGGTGGGTGGGTGGATGGATGCATGGATGGGTGGGTGGGTGGATGGATGAGTGGATGGGCAGATGGATGTGTAAAGATGGATGGATGGGTGGATGGATGGGTGGGTGGGTGGATGGATGGGTGGATGGGTGGGTGAGTGGATGGATGGGTGGATGGATGGATGGGTGGGTGGATGGATGGGCAGATGGATGGGCAGATGGATGGGTGGATGGGTGGATGGGTGGATGGGTGGGTGGGTGGATGGGCATGTGAGTAGATGGATTCGTTACTGGATTCCTACCAATGCTGATGAAGCAGGCTTCAGGTCTGGGCTGAGGCAAGGCTGGGGTAGGCCCCACCCTGGTGTCAGGAGCACAGGAAGTCTGTCTGATGGGCGAAGCAGCATTCCCTCGGCAAGGAATCCCCTTGAAATTATAAAAGTTAATTCTCCAATAGCAAATCAGGATGATTTCAGTTGAAATTTGCAACTGAAAAGCCCCATTTGAAAACAGCTCTAGAGCTGGCTGCCCATCCTGACTGGATATGATGCGTGTAGATCAGTATCAAATTAAATTTCCCTATTGTGCCTTCTCTGTGGTGGGCACAATGCAGGGTGTTTCTATCCCCTATCCTCCTCTTGGTGATATCCTTTTCAGCTTAAATTATACAGAAGCAAATAATTATCAGGGCCTTCTGTTTACCCTCCTTAGAAGATTTAATTTATCCCAATAAACATGGGGAGGCAGACGTTGTGGATTTGAAATAACATATAATTTACTTCTAACAAATGCTCGGGGTCTGGGAGAAAGCCCATTCATCAAGCCAATCTGAATCCCAGGCAGCTTACCAAAAGGACCTTTTGTCTAATTGTTTTCCATCACAAACAACATGTGGGGAGGAGATTTAGGCAACATTTCCAAACACTGTAAGCAACATAATTATTGTCCTTAGCAAACCTGACGATAGTGTTAGAATCACAATGGCAATTTATCTGCCTAATCCCCCATTCACTATGGCCCATCGCAAGTATCATGTGGTTGAGGAGGCATTTAATAACATTCAATTCAAAACCCTAGATTTAAATAACATTAAGGTGGTGACTGGGGCCCAACAAAACCCAGGAAATCCAAAGGGGGCTAGGGTACCATGCTCGATGCCTGGCATTCGGCCGAGGGTGCAGGATGGCAGAGAGTGGGCTCCAGGTCACCACTTTCTTTCTCTGAACCTGGTACAAAAGACATCAGCACCAAAAGTCGGCAGTGGCTGAACTCAGCGCTACCAACCTGTCTGTCTGATGCCATCCAGGAGGCTGTCAGCCTAGTTTGTAGCTCTTTCTTTCTTTTTTTTTTTTTCCCCAAGAAGCAATGGCATGGCTTCAACTGCTCTCCATGGACCTAACTCTGTCCTGAGCTCCAGATCTTGGTACCTAACTGCCCACTGGACATCTCTTCTGATTATTCACTGACGCCTCAAACAAGGCTGTCCAAAATTCAACTCCTCCTTGTACACCTCTCTCCCTTGCTCAATTTGCTCCTCAGTAAATGGCCTTGCCATACACCCAACCACCCAAATGCAAAATCTGGGGGTCAGACCTAACCTCTCCTTCCCTCACTTACTGCATTTTCACTTGGTCAGCAAGCCCACTTGTGTCTGACCCCTCCATATTTCCCACACCCAACCCCTCTTATACCCCACCTCATGGCCACTTCCCCCATCCCAGCTGTCATCTTTCACTGTGTTACCATAAACCCTCCTAGCTGAGTTTCCTGCCTCTAGTCTTTTTCTCTTCTAACTCTTTTTTTTTTTTTCTTTTTTTTGGGGGGGACAGTCCAACACTGTTGCCCAGGCTGGAGTGCAGTGGCACGATCTTGGCTGGAGTGCAGTGGCACGATCTTGACTCACTGCAGACTCCGCCTCCTGGGTTCAAGCAATTCTCCTGCCTCTGCCCCCTGAGTAGCTGGGACTACAGGAACGCACCACCATGCCCAGCTAATTTGTTTTGTATTTTTAGTAGAGACGGGGTTTCACCATGTTGGCCAGGATGGTCTCAATCTCCTGACCTCATGATCC
>NW_012103131.1:841371-876453 GCF_000951045.1 Mandrillus leucophaeus | reverse complement strand
GATGAGTTCATGTCCTTTGTAGGGACATGGATGAAACTGGAAACCATCATTCTCAGCAAATTAACATAAGAACAGAAAACCAAACACCACATGTTCTTACTCATAAGGGAAGTTGAACAAAGAGAACACATGGACACAGGGAGGGGAACATCACACATCGGGGCCTGTTGGGGGCGTGGGGGGCTAGGGGAGGGATAGCATTAGGAGAAATACCTAATGTAGGTGATGGGTTGATGGGTGCAGCAAACCAGCATGGCACATTTATGCCTATGTAACAAACCTGTACGTTCTGCACATCTGCCCCAGAACTTAAAGTATAAAAAAAAAAAAAAAAAAAAAAAAAGTCGGGGAAGAGAATAGACCCTGTTGCCTAAGATTGTTATGAGGGTTAAATTAAAACTTCTTACCCCTGTCAAGCTGGAATATAGCCCCTGTTAACTTGGGATCCCCCTTCTTTGGCTAGCTAACTCCTGCTCTCCCAATAGAATCCTATCTTTCATGTCCCATCTCCTAGGACACCCCCTCCCCTCCAGGCCTGGGAAGGATTAGGAGGGCCCTGTCCAGTGAATTCCTTGACCTTTCTCATTCAAGTCTGGTTGCTTGTTCGTTCATTTGCCTTTCACAGGGGACCCTGAGCTCCATAAGTGCAAGGACCAGGGCTTGCTTGTCCATGCATCTCTGGTACTTGTGACATGTCATACTCAAGACAGCTGAAGCCGACCAGCTGAACGGAGAATGCCCTGGCAAAGCACCTCATGTGGGCCACAGATATCAATGGACAACCTCCCCTCACTGTCCTCTTCTCCTTAGCCGCTTGTCAAAAGCCTGGGCCATTTTTTATTCTGTGTCTTGAGGTCTTCAGTACTTTTTTTTTTTTTTTTTGAGTTGAAGGAAATGTCCCACATTTAACAGCTGTAACAGCCTCAGTCACACATACATGTGTGGGCTCTGGGGGTCACAGCTGCCTGTGCCTTCACTGACTTAAGGATGCAGAATGACAGGGTCAGCTTCACCAGGCTCTTCTTGGAGATGCCTTCCTGGGTCCTGGGGTCACTCTCTGTGCAGCGAATTCCTCTGGCCTGATAGCAGGTCTCATTGCTCCTTGGCAGTGCAGGTGGAGGAAGCAAGCTGTCAGCTGTCATGCTTTAAAAAGGAGATCGGGGCCGGCTGGGCCATCATGATTCTAAGCAGCCGTGTGTGTCTTTCTTTTTTTGCAGGTCACTGGGTGGTCAGGATGGTGGATCATGGGGGCAGCACCCACATAGGGATGACACGTGGAGTGAAGTGGAATGGAGTGTCCACCTGCCTGTGTCCACCCAGTGAGGCTGCGATGAGCCCCTGTGGATGGATGGCTGGTGACACTTGGGAGCAGCCGCAGACAAGCTAGTCACTCAGAGACTTAGGGCCTCACTGGGGAGGCATGAGATTTCCTTCAGTCCATGGATGCCAAGTGAACACCACTCTGTGCCCATGTGCAGCACTGACGACAAAGAAGACAGACCCCAAGAAAGGGCTGGTGGGGGTTACACCTTGCCGGGAAAGTTCCTGGGACTGGCGATGAGCTAGACTCCACCAATTGGCTGTGTGACTTGAGAAAGCAACTTAATCTCTCCAACCTCATTCAATTCATTCAATGGCTGCTTATCAGGTACTCGCTGCATGCCAACCATTGTTAGATACTTTTGATGCAGCCTTTTCTACAAAATAGGGTTTTTTACCATCTACCTAATAGGACTGATGTTAAGTCCATAAGACATAAAGCAATGACCATAGTACCTGGCCCTCAATTTAGATGAGTTATAATCTCCTACTAACATACCTCTCCTTTTGGAAGTTGGGGATTGGGGCGTGATGGATAAGAAGCAAGTCAATTCAAAGCGTGGCATTCAAGCGAAAAAATACCTAATGGGTGACAATAGCAAATTCCCAGCCATTCTGCTCTCTTTTTTGAAAAGAACAGACCAGGCAGGGCTTGGAATGACCAAAAGTTAAGGCAACGAGTGCGGTGGCAAGGACACCAGGCCTCCTCTGCCCCGCTCTCTTGCTCTGTGACTTAAATTAAAAGCTTTGCCCTCTCTGTTCCTGGCTTTCCTCATCTGTCAGAGGAAAATAATATCTGCCCTGCTTAGTCCTCATTGTAGTAACATAAAGCGTAAGAACATATCTTAATGTGGTAATGTAAAGCTTAAGTTATCTATGATGCTTAAGTTAATGTATCCGAAAGTGCTTTGAAAAATACAAACTGTCTTAGTCCATTTGGGCTGCTATAACACAATACCTTAGATGGGGGTAATTTATAAACAAAGTTGTTGCCCACAGCTCTAGATGATGGGAAGTCGAAGATGAAGGTCCCAGCAGACTCGGTGTCGGGCGAGGGCCTGTTCCTCATAGATGGAACCTTCCACCTGTCCTCGCATGGTGCAAGGGATGGACAAGCCTCCTTGGGCCTCTTTATAAGGGCACTGATCCCATTGACGAGAGTTCTGCCCTCATAATCTGATCATGTCCTAAACGACCCACCTCTCAATACCGTTGCATTGGAGACAGGTTTCAACATAGCAATTTTGGGGGACACAAATTCTCAGACAACAGCAGATACTACATGCAAAGTAAAAATGCTGCTTTGACAGTATTTCTAGGGTTTTGTCACCATATCTTAGTTTGTATTCCCTGAAGGCAGGCCCTGAGACAACGGATCGGCTGCAGATCGATTATTTGGGAGAGGACCTCAGGAAGCAGGAGCTTGATTGTTTGGTAAGTGATGACAAGAAGGGGAAAAAACAGTCAGGGATGTTAATGAGCAGGGTACTGCCTTGACCTCCCAAGGTTTCATAAACCTGGGCCAGTGGACTACCCTTGAAAAGGATTGTCATCAAACACAGCAGCTTCATTTTCCAGGAAATCCACTTCAGTGCTCCAGGGAGTAAGTCGGCAGTGAGTGCTCACAGCAACAGTTTATACACACGCGGTGCTTTCCATGTGCAGAGCACATTCCATGGGCAACTGCCACAGGCAATTAGGGCACAGTCCAGCTGGAACACTCAGAGGAACTGTGTGCCATGCACCCCAGAATTATCCTACCAACAGGCAAGCAGGCTGGGGTGTTTACTTATCGGATTCCAACCCTTGTGGGTTGAAGGTCATGCCTAGGGCAGTTAAAGCTCCGGCACTTCTAGGCTCCTGAACATGAACTGAGCATACTCCCAAATACGGGCTGAGAGCTTTCCTGTGCCAGAGAAAGCTCTCAGGCCTAGAAGCAGAGAGACAGCGTCCTTTGCTGCTGCAGAGAACTGTGAGAATGTATGCCCCAGGGGACATGGTGTCTGCCATACCAGTTACTCCCACTCATATGACAATACTATAGCCAACATATTTTCATTACTCTAGCGACACCTTGCTTATCCAGAGAATATTTACTCAACAACTTTAATGCTCAGAAAAATTTAAAAAACAACCAAGAGATGAAATTAGGTGTCCCAAAATCCACGTACTGAAGTGCATTCGACAGAAGCTTCTGCTTGCATGCCATGTGCTGTGGGTTAAGCCCCAGAAGTATCCTGGTGGGTGAGGCAAAGGTGCCTTGCGCTTGAGGAGTTCACCTTTTAGCGGGAGAGAGCACCCCCTAAATTTGATATGTACTAAGGATAAATCAAACAATGGGCAGAAATAGCGAGAGGAGAGAGTGGGAGAGCCTATTGCAGTCAGGAATATTCATTGAAGAAGTCACTTTCAGGCTTAGAAGTAAAAAACGAGGAAGAACCAGCTATAAGAGTAGGGCAAAGGGTTGCTCTGGTACTAGGAGGTCGCCTGTGTAAAGGCCCTCAGCAGAAAAGACCAACAGTGAGGAAGTGAAGGGGCTCAGTGTGGCCAAAGTGGGTTAAAGCAAGGAAGAGAGTAGTCAGATATGAGGTTGGAGAGACAAACCAGGCCAAATCACACAGGGCTGAAAAAGCTATGGGCCGGGTTTGGGCTTTATCCTTGGGGGCAATAGGGAGTCACTGAAGGTTTAAAGCAAGAGAGAGAGCTGCTTGGATATGAAAACCCCAATGACCACTGTGTCTTCTGAGTAGTGAAGATCTAAAGAAGGGCAGGAGAGGGAGGGGAGGCCAGGTTGAAGGCTGTGGATGGAACCCAGGCTAGAGAGGTCACTATTTTAGCCCTAAATGAACCCTTCCAATCTTCACCCAGAGGTGACTTACTGGTAATTTACACTTCGGTCTAACACCACGGTTATCGTGGCTCCTAATCCTGAAAGTAGGACTTCCTTGACCTCCCACAGTTTCATAAGCCTGGGCCAGTGGACTACTCTTGAAAAGGATTGTCACCAAACACAGCAGCTTCTTTTTCCAGGAAATCCACTTCAGGGCTCCAGGGAGTAAGTCAGCAGTGAGTGCTCACAGCAACAGTTTACACACACACAGCGCTTTCCATGTGCCGAGCACGTTCCACACACTCTGAATGCAGTAACTTATCCAAGCCTCACAAGAGCCTGGTGCTGCAGGAACTAGTATTAGCCCATTTGATAGAAGAGGAAGCTGAGGCATGGTATGATGAGGTGACTGGGACATAAATCCAGACTGTTTGCCTCCAGAGGGCAGGCTCTTAATTCCAACTCTGCTGGCTTCACATTCATTCTAACTGAGTCAACAAATGTAGGAGCTTCTGAGATCTGGCTGCCTTGCAGACCCTGTGCTGGAAGAGCTGGGTGTCTGGTGGTCTGAGATGGAAATGAAGATGTTAGGGAGCATGAGCCAGGCAAAATGATCCCCCATGGTATTCCTGTCCGGGTCACGTGCACTGGTTCACTAATTTGTTGGGCTTTTATAAAGCACCTCCTGTGTACGAGGTACTGTGCTGCGGATTGGACATGGGACAACCTGAGGAGCAAAGGTTTCAGAATCCCAGTTCTGCTCTGCTACCTGCTAGTGTCATGACCTTGAGCTGGTCGCTTAACTTCTCTAAGCCTCAGTTTTCTTAACTGTAAAACAGGAGTTTCAGGGGTTGGGATGAGGAAATAAAAGAAGGAAGGAAAGAAGGCAGGGAGAGAGGCTGGGTGTGAAAGCAGCTTGCAGGCTATAGAGGCTGCACAGCTGTGGGTTGAGTAAATTCTGCAAAGGCAAAGTACTCGTGAGTGAGGAGCTTGCAGCCTGGGCTTGGGAAATCGTCTCCCAACCCATCTGGCTTTTCAGCTCTTTGGGAAAACAAAGCTGACAAAAGTTTGCACTTTGTAAATGTGAATTATTTGGGCCTTAGGCTCTCAGATGCACAGAAGTAGGTGAAACTTTTCTTTCAGCGGATCCAAATTTCCTTCCATAACTTGAATCCCAGTATGTCCTATTTGCTCCCAGTGAAATCAGCTTGATTACTACCAGTGTCAGGGACCTCACTGCCTACAAGGCAATCCCTTCCATCTTAGTCATCCTCTTGTGAGCTCTCTTAGGTTGTATCTTAAATGGGTTGCTTTTCTTATGCCCACAATAGATTGCTAAATGAATGGGCTTTCTGGGTACCTTCTACTCAACAATTAAAGGTCGGAGGAAGGTCAGGTGGCCAAGGAGAAGTCCCAGTCCAGGCCCTCACATCTCTCGGATTTAGAGCAGCATGTTTTAATAAGCACATGATTTACGAGGGCCATGTGCTCCCTCGTTATTTGAAAATGGTGACAGTGGCTTTCTTCACGTCAGCTGAGAGGATGAATCCCATCCCCCTTTTGTTTTTCTCCATATTGTGCTCCTTTTGGGGAAAGGCCACTTCCCAATAAATAAGTAACAACAAATCACAAATAAAATAACACCGAGTCCTTTCCATCGTCGAGTCACATATGATTTACCAGGATTGAAATTCACAACCTGCAGCGTCTGAGTAAGGGGGGCAGAGGGGACAAGCTCACGGAGCCTTCACATTATCTGAATCCCAAATATGTGCCTCGAAGGGAAGGGCTGAGTTTCTATTCTCCGAGAGAGGAGAATCAACAGAGAAATAATGACAGTGTGCAGTGAAGGGAACGAAATGAATAAATAAGCCCTCCATGAGCTGGATTCAAACATTTATTTTACATGAAAGGGGGCTAATGACATTCAATAGGATAGAGGAAATCAAAGAGTCACAGCCAGCAGCCACCCTTTTAAGCCAGATTTTGAGCACAGTCCCCCAAGGGCTGTTTCTACCAATTTTCCAATAAATCACGCACTGACTTTTAGAAGAGACAGATATTTAATTCGTGCATTAGAACCACAGGACCATAACCAAAGGCTGTGGCCCCGGCGTCCCAGGTTCTTCTTACATAGTTCCTTAAACCACCCGGCTATAAAATGACGGGTTAATTGGGTAATTAAGCATTGGGCAGACTGCAGGATGAGGAGCTGATGGCTGACCTCAGGGGCCAGGATCAAAGTTCATGGGTTAAAGGGCCTGGCCCATGTGGAGCCCATAGCTTCCTCTTCTACTTCAGGTAGTTAGATTATAATTAATTAAACAGATGGATCTATCCAGAGGTTGAGTACCTGAGAGTGGCTCATTACACACCTCCTCCCAGCTTATCCCAGCTGAAGTCAGTCTAATTTGCATCTTGAGGGCAGGAGGCAGAGGAAACACAGCGCTATCAAGGCTGGTCCTCCAGGCAGCCCAGGTGGCACAGGAAGGATACCCTCATCCTGATGGGAGCATTTCAACTCCCAGCCCATACATGACCTATGCACATACTCCTCCTTTATCTGCTAATTCAACAGCTTGTTCACAGCAGACGTGGATGATACAGTGGGGCTTACAGTCAGTCCAGTGAGAGGGGAAGATGGCAAGGAAGTAGCACAACCCTGATCAGCTTCCCAGCGGTAGAGTCCAGGGAATGGAAAAGGCCAGCAGGTTCAACACGGTTCCCGGAACCCAATGTGTGCATCTGGGGAAGTGCCCAGTGTCTACTCTCCTAGAGGAAAAACCCAACAGAAAAATAAGGGCCAGGCATGGATCACGCCTGTAATCCCAGCACTTTGGGAGGCTGAGGCAGGCAGATCATGAGGTCAGGAGTTTGAGACCATCCTGACCAACATGATGAAACCCCATCTCTACTAAAAATACAAACAAAACAAAACAAAAAAAATTAGCCAGGTGTGGTGGCACATCCCTGAAATCCCAGCTACTCAGGGGGTTGAGGCAGGAGAATCACTTGAATCCAGGAGGCGGAGGTTGCAGTGAGCTGAGATTGCTCCACTGCACTTCAGCCTGGGCAACAGAGCAAGACTCCATCAAAAGAAAGGAAGGTATGAAGGAAGGAAGGAAGGAAGGGCAGAAAGACAGTGTCTGAGAAGGGGAGGTACCCAGTCCTGATAATGGGGAGATTTTCCCTGGCAGTAGAGTCGGGGGCTTCCTGAGGAAGCAAGGAACCGAGATCTGAAGGAACCAGGATCCCAGGGGAATGAAGGCATCTCCAATGGAGGAGGCAGCAGAGAAGAAGAAAGAGAAACCTGACCAGGGACTGAGGGGTCAGGGTTGATGGGGAAGGGAGGATTAGGGCAGGAGAGCCAGGCCAGGAGGAGCAGGCACCACCAGGCTGGCTTCTGGGATTTAGCCCACCACATGAAGGTTTGACAGGCATATGGTGGGTAAGTAACCAGTTCGGTTCACAAGGTCTCAACAGGATCCAAATCCAAGCCC
Organism: Mandrillus leucophaeus; assembly: GCF_000951045.1. Lineage (NCBI taxonomy): Eukaryota > Metazoa > Chordata > Mammalia > Primates > Cercopithecidae > Mandrillus > Mandrillus leucophaeus. The sequence continues at coordinate 868,803 of NW_012103131.1, read as the reverse complement.
AAAGCAGAGACCTCGGCCCAGCTAGGAGGAAGGATGCTGAGGTCTGGCACCCCCACGCCTCCTGTAACTGAAACAGCACCCCTTTTCCCCACCATATTCCAGAAAGCAAGTGGCTTGGCAGTAGGAGAGGGGAGAGACCAGGCCTGGGAAGGTTTTTAGTTCCTCCCAAGGAGCCCCTGGGGTGACAGCATGGTGGCCCCTGAGCTGTCTTATGGTGGTGGAAGAGCAGGGACTGCACGGAGGAATCTGCTGGGAGGATGGGGGCTTCTCCTGGCCATGCCTCTTCGGCCCTCTTTGGGACTGAATGACACTGCTGGCACCAATGCCTTGAGGAGGAGAACCCAGACTGGGCCTCTAGCTCCATCCAGAGCTGGGCACAGCACAGGGAAATGCAATCAACTGGGCTGGGAGTGGGGACTAGGGCCCGTAAACTGCGCCCCATCCTGGCCTGCCTCCCCTTGGCTTGCTCACCTCCTACACTGGAGGGCTGCCCCTCAGGGGCTCCCCCTGCCCTTTGCACCCTCCCTGCCTGCAGGGTACATGGCGCATTAACGTTCCCAAGTTCTCACATGCCTGGCTCGCCCAGACAGTGGGGACTTCACGTTCTCCCTCCCTTCCTACCCTCAGCCTTCAACACAAAACTGTGTGAGTGGCATCATCCTAGTGGCAGCCCAGTTCCCACCTGCCACCTTCACTGCCACAGGAATAGTCCTGCATCAAGAGAAATGGCTTCCTGGGCACATCAGAGCCAGGCCACAGGGAGCCAGCCCAGCACTGCACCTACAGGGGCTGTGAGGCTACTGCACAGCACCCCCCAGAGCCCAGGAGGGCAAAGACAGGCCAGCCTTCTACAGGGCACAGCCATGGTAACAAAGCAGCATCTGTGTACAGATGGGAAGCTCTGCTGCTGCTCTCTAAGCAGTTGGAAATTCTACCCCAAGTTTGCACCATAATAGAAGAGACAATGGAGAGGTTTCATCCCCCGCTGCAGGGTAGAGCGCTTGCCCTGAAACATAAATGAGGTACAGGCATGAGGCTTAGAAAACTCACAAATTATAACACCTCTGAGATGCCCATTGTGTCCATGCTGACTCCAGCAGGTTTACATGTCCCTGCATCCCCAAAACAATAGCTTGAGTAGTCATCAGATGGCCAGAAACCAAAGCCACTGTCATTAAAATCCAAGAGGTGCTATTAATGAAAGTGTCCCTCACTCATTATGTAGAGAGAGCTGCTATTTCCATTTGAAGCCTGCTAGTTGGATAACTGCTTCCATTAAAACAGAAACCTCCCTCTGAGATGCAATTTAACATGCAAGTACTTGGGCTTTCAGACGGGCTGCTCCCGCTGTTGAAACACACACACACCTGACTTTCTGGGCCCACAGTTCCCAGAGTCTGTCTGCCCACAGGATTGCCAGGAAACAAGCACGATCTCCTGAATTAAACCTTGCTTGCCAAAAAGTTATCACCAAAGTCAGCAAAGGCATGCCAGGCCAGAAATCCAGCAAATGCCACAAACGTCAGCCTTTCAGAAACCATTCACTCACTTATTCATGTGTGCACCCTGCCCTCAGGGTTTGAGCACCTCTATGGGGCTGGCCACTGTGACAGCACTGGAATAGTACTGCTACTCCCACAGATACCTGCCTGCCCACATGCAGTTTCCAGTGAAGCCAGGGAGTGAAAGCAGAAATGAAACCAAGAACAGAACAAACAGATGTGTGGTGGACGTAGCCCTGGTGCAGAGGCCTGCTAGCCAGCCCATGCCATCAAGGCAGGAGGGGCAAAGAAATCTCCATGCAGAACCCCTGGGAACCAGCTGGCACCAAGCAGAGACCCCAGGGCTGACAACCTTATGTGCTGACAACCTCTGGATGCAGTGAGGTATTCCAAGATGTGCTGCAGTCTCATGAATTCAACTCAAGTGCTACAAACCAATACAAAGAGAAATGTTAGCATGTGCTGTAAAATGGGGCATTTGAAGGGTCAGAAGGCCCAGCATGAGCCCCTCTATTTATGAGATGCAGGTTCCTCCCTGACAGTCTGCTGTGAGATGCTCTAATTCTGGAAGCAGTCAGTCTCCTAAAGCAAGAGGAGGTAGAGATTAGGGTCTTCTAACTTGCATCACACTCAGCAACATCGACCCATGCCCACGATGTGGGCCAGGGGTCAGTCACACATTGAACTTCAACTCCCAAGTCCCGAGTTTGCAGTATGAGGGATAATTGGAGGGAAGAAAGGAAGAAAAGAGAGAGAGAAGAAAGAAAGGAAGAAAGGAGGAAAAGGAAAGAGAAAAAGAAGGGAGAGAGGGAGGATGAGGGAGAGAGGGGAGAAGAGGAAGGAAGGAAGGCAGGGAGGGAGGGAGGGAGACAGACAGAGGAGGGAAAGAAGGAAGGAAGGGAGGAGAGGAGGAGAGGAAGGGAAAGAGGGAGAGAGAAAAGAAAAGAGAGACAGGGAATGAGGAAAACATCCAGGGCCATTTTGTTCAGAGACAAGTTCACTGCTTGACACACAGTAGGTCCTCAAGAAATATTTTTTTAGAAAAGAAATAGATGAAGTCAATGGCTATGACCTACACCTGCGATAAAATTCCTTTTCGGTATGGCATAAAGCGCCAGGTCATTGATGAACTGGTATTATTCCATGAGCACAAATGATTGCTCCTGAAAGCCATGCAGGTGATAAAGGAACGTGAGAAGCCAAAGCTGCCGGCCTTGGGTTTGGAAGCAGCTGTGGCCTTAATTACGCTGCTTGATTTATACTCTATTAAATCTGTATATAAGTAACCCATTTCTCTGAAAGCATTTAAACCTCTTATATTCCACCAAACACAGTGCTTTTATTTGAAATAAATGTATCCAGCTCTTTGGGGAACATATGGTATATTTCTCTCTTATTAATAATTCAGTTCAAATGAGCAAAAATTAGTTGGTGCAGTTACGGCTGATTTTGTCCTGAAAAGATCTGCATTAATTTTAGACGTTTTGTAAATTGGGCTATTAAATAAAAGCATTATATGTGAATTACCCTTTAAATTTTAAGCAACTTGGTAGTTTAATGGTATTTTCTAGTCAGATTCATTTTCAATCTCTAAAAAATTATAGTCATTATGGTAAGACAAATTCTTAAAAGCTGTTCCTTCTATCCAATTACATATCGTACTAATAAGTAAACTAGAAAACTTTTATGTTCTCCTTTCAGTGTTGTCCTGCTTGGCCACATCTTTGGATAGCATCTGTCTTCTGAGACGTTCCCTGGAGGGAGGTTGGTCCTGACTGAGCAGCTCCCATAAAGAACCGGACTCTGAGGGAGCCGAGTTCATCTGGGAGGGGATTTGTCACGGTGCCCTGCAGCATGTCTTTTGGAGGGTTCACCCTCTGCTGATGGAGAGTCTCCTCACTGAGACTCTGGAGCTCTGGGACTGCAGAGGAAGTCGGCAAGGCCCGACCAGGCAGCTCTGCTACGAAGTCCGAGGGAATTCCTAAATGGCCAGGGAGACGGTACTTTTAGGGAGATGAGCACACAGCTTATCAGCTCTGCAGTCCAGCCTGTCAGAGACCCCCAAAGCCAGGCCCACTGGTGGTCCCTCCCCAGCTTGCCCCAGAGAGGCAGGGCAGGTTCCCAGGGGTCGTCTTCCCTGAGCTTTTGTGTGGTTCTGTCCCATTAGGGGAGCCTGGTAAAATCAGCAGGGCTCTGGGGTCTGGCTCTAGGACTGGCCAGCTCTGAGGCTGGCTGGCTGTGTGGTTTTGTGGCAAGTTGCCTAATGGCTCTGAGACTTAGTTGCCACAACTGCAAAGTGGGAACTCTCGTGGGCTGTTGGGAGAGTGGTCAGGAAGCCCCCAGCACATCCCTGTCACGTGACAGTCGGGGAGCTGCTGGTCACCTTCCTTTCTCTGCCTCCCAGCCTGGCGTTTAGCGGTATCCTGGCTTTGGGTTTTTTTGCAGTCCAGCTGATGGTGCAGGCACAATACTTGCCTTTAGTGGACATGACACTGTGCTGCCTGACCATGTTTCCAAAGCAAGTGGATCATGGACAGCTTGCCCTGGCCCCAGGAGAGTGCACACAAACTGTCACCACCTGCACCTCAGGACAGCAACTGCAAGATTAGAATACCTGTTCACCCCTTCTCCCAGCCCCCAATTCCTTCCTGCCTCAGGCTGTGTGTTTTTCCACGTGGCTGGCTGGACATGCTGAAACAGGCAGTAATGCTGCCACCTTTATGGACGGCCAGAAGGAATAGGGAGTCCCTGTGGGGGTCACACCCAAGCATCCAGCCCAGCCTTTCTGCCTTACCCAGGCTGCCTGGCATGGAACTTTCTGGAAGGGTTGGAAAGTGGAATAGGCAGGGGGATTGAAGTGGGGCAAAAATCAGTCCTTACAACCTGCCGGCAACTGTCAGCTCTCCATTCTTTGGGAGTACATCTACTCTTGCTGAGCAATGCAAGTTGCCGCCTGGGGCCAGGACAATAGAAGAGACAGCTTCAGAGCCACAGGAAATCCCAGAGTTCAAGGAGGGCCACACAGGGAGGATTCCCATTAGACAGATGGGGAAAGTGAGGCTCTGGGAGGGAAAGGGACCCCCGCCCCAAGGTGACACAGGGGAGTCTGGGAACCACTCTGGGGGGAGTGTTGAGGTAACAAGTCATAGAGCCCTCTTAGGTTCTGGTTTTCTAAGAAGGGCCTGGTCACATGACAGCCCCTGGTGGCAGCGGAGAGTAGTGTTTGGGAACGTGGCTTCTTGTGTTAGACATCCTGGGGTCAAGCCTGGGCCCTGCTGCTTGCCAGTATGTGGCCTCGGCAGGTGACTCGATCTCTCTTCTCCCCATGTTTAAGATGAGAAGAATGCTACTGACCTCATAGATCAAATAAGTTAATACACAACGTGCTCAGGAACTCAAAACCTGAGCCAAGGTTTTTCAGAAAAAGAAATAAGTAGTGCAAGCCACCAGGTGGTGTCCACATGCTCCGCTCCTAAAGCGCTGCCTCTGAAGCATCGCCTGTGAGGATGCACCCCGCCCGGGCCTGCTCTGCATCACTCAACCCGACTTTAGGCCACTCTCTGACTGCCCATGATCTATTTGCTTTGGCCATGGTCAGGGAGGCCAATGTGATGTCCACTAAAGGAGAGCTGCCCATGGTACCCAAGACAGCCGCACCATTGGGAATTCCTGGCTGGAAACACCATTCTGGTGGGGTCCAAGCAGAAAATAGTAAATCCAGATCATTTCCTGAGCTTCATGCATTAACACTTTCAGGGTGCATTTCCATGCGTGTTCCCATTTCCTCCCATCAGCCGGGAGTGTTACTTCTCCCAGCACTTCTTATTTCCAGTGAAGGAGGGAGGTTGAGCTACTTTTCTAAAGTCTCATGGTAAGTAAATGAATTAGGATTCGAATGCAGACTCCAGAGCCCACTGTAGATAATGACACTGCTGTGTAAATCCCCAAATACCTCCATGATTGTCTTCCTCAAAACAGAGAAAGAGGGCTGCAATGGTTCATTTTATGTCCCAACATACCTGGGCCACGGTGCCCAGATATATGGTCAAACACTGTTCTGGATGTGAGTGTGAGGGTGTTTAGGATGAGATGAACATTTTAACTGGTGGACTTTGAGTAAAGCAGATGCCCTCCATAATGTGGGTGAGCCCCGTCCAATCAGTTGAAGGTCTGAATAGAACGAAAGACGACATCTTCTGAGCAACAGGGAATTCTAGAGTGGATGTGATTATCTTTGGACTTGAACTGCAACATCAGTTTCCCCTGGGTCTTCAACCTGCTGGTATACTCTGCAGTTTTTTTAACTTGCTAGCCTCCATAATTGTGAGCCACTTCCTTAAAATAAATCTTATCCTATACACACACACACACACACAAGCACACGCACACCCTACTGGTTCTATTTCTCTGGAATATCCTGACTAATACAAGGACTTAACAAAAATAACACCTACTTATACTTAAAACTTTAGCATTTGGACACTGAGAATGCAGAATTGGTTCTAGCCATTCTTTCACTCAATTGTCAGGTCTGAGCCAGGCTCCATGGGGGAGGTACAAATGCAGGCCCTGGTGCTACCCTCAGAGAGCCTCCAGGCTGGGAGCCACATGGTGCCAGTGTGGCGGGAACATAGTACAGGTCTGGGTTAAACGCAGCCTTCGATGCTGCTTGGCCATGTGACCTTGGACTTGACCCTTCTGGGCTTTAGTTCTTCTATATATCAAGTGGAGGTGGTAGTTTCTAACATGTAGCATTGGTTATGAGGATCAAATGAGAAAATGCATGCCAACCACTTAATGCAGCACCTAGCCTGTCGTCAGCACTTGATAATTGGTAGTTGTTACCAGTATTACCACCAAGAAACAATAAGCTGAGCAAATAGACTACAGGATTGCTCCTGAGGTTCCAGAGCCAAAACTCCTCAAGGGGATGGCCATACCAGGAGAAGTTAAAAAGATTAAGCATTTAGTCTAAAAGAGGGTCACGTCGAGGATACTCGTGCACTTAGATGACTGCCCAAGATCAGGTGAATAGGTGTCTCTGTGTACTCACTGGTGATACAGGAACAAGAGGGCACTTAATGAAATTAAAAGTAAAAAATCTGAAACGCACAAAAGGAAATACTTATGTACATGTTGTGTCATTAGCCTGTAGAACTCTGAACTAAAGGTTATTAGGTGAATGGCTTTAGGGAATTAGGTGCATTGAGAGTGACAGCACAGTTGGGTTCTGTCACCCCTGTTGGCATCAAGTGATCCTGGTGATTTACAGAAGAGCTACCCAAATGCCTATCCATGAGCAGCTCTGTGTACAGTGATGGTTTGCCACAAACTGAAGCAACAGCACCATCTATCACTACCTATCAGAAGAGGACACTCAGGTGGTGGCATGCTAGCGGCCTGGCACCACAATAAAAAGGATTCTCAATACTTAGGGTTGAAGGCAGAAATTAGCCAGGAACTAGGCTGCTCATTCCCCCAGGTGCAGCATGAATGAGGGATCATGGATATTTCTGTAAAATAACTGGTGGTGATAATAATGATATGAATAATATGACAATGACAATTAGATCACCATCCTGTCCTCTGAACTCAGGGTAGAGGGAGAAAGATGAGCAAACAAACTGGAGCCCAAAATCCTAGGTGCTATGACAAGGCAGTCCAACAAAAGAGAAAATTAGGTCTTCCATGGGTGGGAGGAGAGTTGGGCAGAAAAGGTTTAAAGGATGAACTCACGCTTGAGCAGAAACTTGCGAGATGACTTGGGTCTGTGTTCCAAAGATGCTGCATAGTCTGGGACAGTCCTTCCAGACAGAGCAAGTAACATGAACAAAGCAAGGAGGTGAGAATGTGCTTAGTTTATCCAGTGAACACCCAGGGAATGAGGATTTTTGGAGCAGCAAAGCAAAAGACACTGAGGGTAAGATGAACACTGAGGCCAGAAGTAGGTAGGAGCAAGACTGACGTACCATGTGCCAACAATGTACCACATATCTCAATGAATTTCAGTTACACGAACTTCCTTGATGCTTCTATGAAACAGCAGCAGGGAATCTATTCTCTGAGTTCATGCCATCGTCTCTGAGATTCCTTCAGCTGGATGAAAGCATAGCACATCAACAAGACCTTCAGCAGATAATTCTTCCAACACATGTTAAATAGTTATGTGTAAAGAGGTTAGGGAAAGACACCATTAGAAGATGGGGGAAGAAAGGTGACTGATCTCCATCCAGCTGTCTTTGTCCATCACACCTAATGTGGTTAAGACTAATGCTGGCTAAATCTACAACTGGGAAAACAATCATCAAAGACATACACCATGTCTCAATGAGTCTTCATATTTAAGTGAAAATGCCTTTCTTGAAATTGAAAGCATGTTTGCTAGCCTTTGTTCTTGATATAAATGCAGTATTAGTGAGCTGCCCGTATATGTGTGAAACCAAAATGCTTTCCCATTTACTAGTGATCATCTTCCAGGCCATGGTGATTGAAGGCAAAATGGGAGTGCTGTTCATGAATCTATGGATCATGCAGAGATCAGCCTATGCTTGGTCATTGGCAGTTCCATATGTGAAATACAAATAATTAGCTGGGAGACTGGGGAAATCAGGAAATCGATTCCTTATACCACTGTGTTGGATATAGCTTGTACTGGGATGACTAACCTTAGCTGCTTAAATAACAAACCCTCAAATCTCCATGGTTTAACCCAATAGGAGTGTCTTTCTAGTTCAGGTAAAGCTTCAAGGAGTGCTTGGAGACAAAAGGAAGAGTCCTCTGAGTTCTTCCATTTATTCAGCGGGTGGCGAGAGAGCAAGGATAATGCATAGGAGGTTTTTATGGGCCAGGCCTAGAAGAGATACATGATCACATTCTTCTGGTCAAAACTTAGTCAGAAGTCTCCATCAAAGAAGCCAGGGAGGCTGGAAAACGTAGGTCAGCAGTGTGTCCAAAAATAAGGCAAGAGCACAGATGTGAGTGACATAAGCAGTCTTTGCTCCATAGCTTAATACACACAACAAACTTTTAAAATATTATAAAATAGCCGTAAGTGTTTTGTAAAAGCTTTTTGCTTTTATTCTGAATCCAAATCAAAATTACTCCTTTCCCTTTCCCAAATGAGACTCATTTCCTTCATTCCCCAAAGTTGTACGACCACGACCCGTGTGCCCCTAGAGACTTAATATAGGCTATAAATCAATACACTCTGCTATAAAACTTTACACAGAGGCGATGCTCACGAGGGGTGAGAGCTAGTGCTGGCAGGTGAGGCCGGCTTATTTCCAACACATCCTACTCCTCACTCACACTCTGTAGCCATCCTAGAAATCAAACAACTTGCCCCAAATCTTTATGTGATTGTTTAAACTGTATGGAATCCGTCAACTTTCAGAATCTGATGGCTTTACTTTAATCAAAATAGCTGTCAGTCAAAGAAATCTATTCTGCTTAGAAGTAGCCAGAGCCATTGCTCGGCCAGGTCAGGAGTGTTCACGTGCACAGTGGACCAAGGCTGTGACTCAGCCCAGCTGCCGCCCCCTTGCTGTGCAAACAGATGATGCAGGCAACCATCGCTCTGACCCGGCCATTTCTCACACAGCCAGAGTGACCTCATAATTTCTCCTTCTTAGGGTCTCCCGAGATGAAGACACATCACCATGGGCTATCCACGTGACAGCCGCGAGACGGAGGGCAAAGCCTGCGTGATTATGGCTAATCATTGTCTGCCTGTCCCTGGGTAGTTAAGACTTATCAATGAATTGTACCAAATGTGGTGTAAAATCCCAGCTAATTAACTGTGAACCGAGAATAACTTATCCCAGGCCCATTTCATTCATATTGTAGAGCAAAAACCACTGGTGAACAACTCAACCTGCAGTGTGCCACCACCAAATTTGGTAAGGAAGCGTCAGTATTGTCTCAAACACTGTAGATGCAAAAGAAACCACAATTCACATCCTGCAAAAGGCAAGCCCCAGACCGACAGGGCAGGCGAGAATTTATTTTTTTCCCTTTTCTCCTTAGCCGAAGTTATTATCACAACTGCCGGGGAATTTGTGAGATTGGGAGATAAGGATCGTAATGATTCTTTGGAGACCCGTCAATCACTGCAAACTGCTACCAGAATCGAAATTACATCTGCATTTGAATTAGCAACATTACTCGCCAATTTAGATCAGAGTGAACATTTTTCCATTGAAGATGGAATTAAATTAGAAAATGAGTGAGTCTTTAATTTCCAGATTATAAATCACTGAAAATAATTCAACTCCTGTACCTTAAGGCCAATTACATTATCCTAAGCGACATTTTATCTCCCAACCTTCCGAGTGATTTGGTGACGGGAGCCTTCACACAAATCAGTCTTGCTCTAGTAGCAAGAAATATATCTGCCCACCGAGTCACACACATAAAACACCAGGAACCGTTTTAATGCTGAAGCTTATTTTACATGAAATTTGACTGTCTGTTTGATAGTGTATTTTTGTGTTCTAATGAACTGATGCATTCGCCAGATGTGAGGTCTGAATTATGTTGGGTTCAGCAATGAAATTTTAAAATGATTGACTTGTTCCAGGTTGGGGCATCTTCGTCCCTTCTGTCACCTTCTCCCTGTTTGGCCTTACAAAAGGCAAAAATAATGTGGATGTTTTTAAACCTGAACATTCTCTCATCTCTCTATGCCCACACCACCACGAGTGTCCTGCTTCTGCCACATTTGACTGGGGTTATTTTCTGATACCTGCATGTCTGTCTCTCTAGACTGTGAGCTCCTCACAGGACAGTTCAAGATTGACTCATAGGTATATCTGTCCAGCCAAGAAACTGGCACAGAGTAGGTGCCCAGTAAATATTCACTGCATAAATGGTTGAATGATGACATCTGACTCTTTCCACCTGGCCCCATTACAGTCAAATGGCAGCAGTGGGGATTAACAGATAACCCGGCCATCCATCCGTCTCACCACCACCTTCACTAGCAGCACCGCTGAGGCCAACTGGAAAGCCAGGGAGGGGCTCCTCTGTCACTAGCAAGGTCTGATTTTCTTGGGTTAACTGGCCTAAATAAAGATCAAGGAGTCACCCCATCAACCGGTAACCCTTACCCATCACCAGTGACAGGTAGACTTGACCTAGAAGATGTCCAAGTCCTGATGCAGGGACGGAGTAGGGGAGGGGAAGGAAAAGGAAATGCAAGAAATTTGGACATAGGGCAGGTGTCTCGCATGTTTTACAGGGCCGAGCTTTTAACAAAGGCCCATTTACAGGCAGGAAAAGGTGCAGACGACATCATTTTTCCTCAAGGTGCTATCTGCTGACTGAGTGGGTGTCACTGACTCAACCTGGGGAGATGCATGGGACCTTTGCTGGCTCTGGCCTGCGGTGTGAGCCGGGCAAGTCGCTGAAGTTCTGTGGGCCTCCTTCCCCAGCATCTAAAGTGAAAGACTGAGTCCCCAGTCTAGCCCCCATTAATCAAGCCCTGGGACTATTCAAATGACCCCTCAGGGTCCCACATCACCACCACCAAGATGGCAGCAGGTTCTCATTCAGCCCTTCCTGGCTCCGTGTGGCCCAAGCATGTGCCCCTGCTGGACCTCAACCTGCCCGTCTGCAAAATGGGGACCCGAGTGTGGACTTCAGTACCTGGGAATGGAGTTTAAGGAAGGATTAGTTAAACAAGAACCTAGAAGGCCCTGAGTGAGAGATGGCTGTTCCACCCTCAGGCAACGAAGAGAACAAAGCCTTCCCCCTCTCTCAGGTCCTCTGGGACCCAAGTGCCGCCCGGACAATGAACAAGCTGCTTCCCTTGTCAGAGAGTGGGAGCCCCACGGTGTAGCCAGGCCACCTCAGCCTGGCCTGCCATGTGGACGGGAGGTGCCACAGCCTCCCAGCCGCTGGGCTGAGCTTCCACTCCTAGAGGTTTCTGCCTGTATACCCTAGCAGCAAGGAGCTCCTCTGGCCTCACCTAGAGGATGCCCACAGGATGGACCAGGTGAGGAGGGCAGGGGCCTAACCCAGAGCCCCTCCCATAACACACACACACACACACACACACACACACACACACACACACACACACACACACACACACCCCCAACCCTGAACCCCAGCAGCTCTGTTTGTTTAATCTCTATCTGCTTTTGCTTGTTTAATCTCTATCTGTTTCTGCTTGTTTAATCTCCGTCTCCCAGGGTTCTTTTCTTTTCTTTCTTTTTTTTTTTGAGACGGAGTCACCCAGGCTGGAGTGCAGTGGTGTGATCTTGGCTCACTGCAACCTCCGCCTCCTGGGTTCAAGCCATTCTCCTGCCTCAGCCTCCCCAGTAGCTGGGATTACAGGCGCGCACCACCACGCCTAGCTAATTTTTTATATGTTTAGTAGAGACAGGGTTTCACCACGTTGGCCAGGCTGGTCTCCAACTCCTGAGCACAGGTGATCTGCCCACCTCAGCCTCCCAAAGTGCTGTGGTTATAGGCATGAGCCACCACACCCAGCCGTCTATCTGCTGGGGTTCTTTGTGAACTCTCTTTTGAAGAATGGTTCTGTTACTCAAATAAAACACTTCTTTTAATTTTGTAATGAGGCCAGGCATGGTGGCTCATGCCTGTAATCTCAGTGATCTCAGCACATTGGGAGGTGGATGGATCACCTGAGGTCAGGAGTTTGAGACCAGCCTGGCCAACATGGTGAAACTCTGTCTCTCCTAGAAAAAAAAAATACAAAAATACAAAAATTAACCGGGCATGGTGGCATGCGCCTGTAATCCCAGCTACTTGGGAGGCTGAGGCAGAAGAATCTCTTGAACTCAGGAGGCAAAGGTTGCAGTGAGCCGGGATTGTGCCATTGCACTCCAGCCTGGGCAACAGAGTAAGACACTGTCTCAAAAATAAATAAATAGGCCAGGCGCAGTGGCTCATGCCTGTAATCCCAGCACTTTGGGAGGCCAAGGCGGGCAGATCACCTGAGGTCGGGAGTTTGAGATCAGCCTGGCTAACATGGTGAAACCCCGTCTCTACTAAATATACAGAATTAGCTGGGCATGGTTGCCTACACCTGTAATCCCAGCTACTTGGGAGGCTGAGGCAGAAGAATCTCTTGAACCCAGCAGGCAGAGGTTGCAGTGAGCCGGGATCGCACCACTGCACTCCGGCCTGGGCAACAGAGTGAGACTCTGTCTCCAATAAATAAATAAATAATAAATTAATAAATTTGCAATGAACTGAGTCCAACCTGCTCTGCACACTTAGACAATTGTAGCCCTAATGGATAGGCGGGACCAGCCCAAGGAAATCCTGCAAGCTCGTGACGGAGGTTGGACCAGAAGCCACGACCCAGGACCCCTCCCCAGACTCATCCAAAAATGACACAGCAACAACCACCACTGCCCATGCAGATCACTGCCATGTAGGATCTGGACAAGATGACTATGCACTGTCTGCATGAACAGACTCACAACAGCCCTGAAAGGTGAGAGATATCCCTTCATTCCCATTCTGTGGATGGAAAAGCTGAGGCTCAGAACGTTAGGCCACTTCTGTAAGGTCTCCCAGCTAGTGAGCACTGGAGCTGGGATTTGAACCCAGCAGTCGAGCTTCTGAGCCTACATCTGTAACTGTTAACTTACACTGATAGTGCCTCTCTCTGCAGAGCTGGCAGGCCTGGCCCTCCTCCCTCCTCCTTGTTGGAGCTTTCTCAGTTTCCATGAAGAGTGGGAGGCTGAGGCCCTAAGCCCTTCTGGCTTTGGAGCCCAGAGTTCCTTTGGCAAGAGTGTAGGGTTGTCAGATTTAGTAAGTGAAAATATTGGGGACACACTTTATACGGGAAGATCGTATTTGTTGTTTAACTGAAATTCAAATGTGACTGGGTATGCTGTGTCTTACCTGGCAGGCTTACGGGGGTGGCAGGTGCTTGGGGAGCTGTGAGGTCGCGGAGGCTCGCCTGTCCCTCCCTCCTGGGGCCCACAGCCATTCTCATACTCAGGCCCTTGTCCCATGCCCTAGGCTCCTTCTCAGCATGGCAGCCAACCATGCCCTGGGTGAAGACTCTGCCTGCAGGGCACTCTTGCCACCAATACCCTCCAGGGTCATTTGAGATTGAGGAAGGACTGAGGGGCAAGTGGAGGCATTTAAACAATTCGGCTTAGAAGGAAGCAGATGCCACTGACTCTCCCACTGGATCCCTGGCTACAGTCACACTCAGGGCCTTGCCCTGGCTACCTCCACTGCTGCAGGAGATGCCTGGCCTGTGACCACTGTGTTCACACAGGAGGGACAGCAGAGCACCGAGTCGAGCATCACTGCACATTGCTAACCTGTCCCTCTTTGGCCACCACAGCACCTTGAACAGCACCTGGGATGTTGCTGCCGCATGGGTGTTTGTGGGATAAAGAGTCTAGAGAAGGGATGGAATGCCAGGCACCTCCTGCTCCCCAAGCCCAAGGCAGACATTGTCAATCAACCACTGCACGCTTTCCCACAGAGCCCAGGTGCAGCCTGCGCATCCTTCTTAACATGGATCAAGGCTATCACCAAGGAAGGATATTAAAGAAATGGAAGCCATCCCTGGTTGAAACTCAGCTGCAGCTGAGGAACTGGGTTGGATCAGGGAGGGGGCAGGGAGAAGACAGAGGGCAACAGGTTGTAAAGGAGGAAAGGCACAGACCTTCAAGTCAGAAGACCTGGCTCCCAGCCTGCTGCAGTCAGCACCTCTGAGACCTCAAGCAAGTGCACACCCTGCTAAGGAAAGCTCTGTCCTTGGTGAACAGGCACAGCGCTGTTCCCCATGCAGAGCCCTGTGGGGGATGTATCCTGAGAGGTGCTGGGCACCGTGCCTGCTTCCCAGCAATCCTCCTTCCACCTCCTCCTCTGCGAAGCTTTCTCTGCCTGCGTCTGCAGGCCCAGGGTGGCTAGAAAGAAGCATGGGCACAGGGAAACCCAAAGGCTTCCATCCCAGTTGGCATTTTAGATCAGAGAATTTTCTAGACCGAGAGCCCAGGATCCCAGACCTGTACTTTCAAAGGCTCAGCGTGGAATGGCATTCATGAAGGGCTCAGTGTGCTAAATTCTAAAGCAAGCAATAGAGCAATAAAGGAAGGAATTGAGCCATGCAGAAGATTCACAACACAATCCGGGGTTCTGCAAGTCCTGATCCCGTCACTGACCACTCTGCACCCATCTGCCGTTCGATCCTGAGACGTGTGACCACAGCAGTCAGATCTCCCAGTGACTGAAGTCTACGCAATGGAATTGTTAAGGGAAATACTAGCAGGGGATGCTTGCTTAGGACTTTACAATGACAATCTGTAATTGTAAACACACACACACACACACGTATATTTATTATTGTTAGTTAATTCTCACAACAACTATGAGTGAAAGCTGGGTAGGATTTCTTCTCAGGCCCACTTTAAAATAAGAATACTGAGTCTAAGACACTGTCCAAGGCAGAGCCAAAGATGCACCAAAACAGGCAGGAGACCATGGCACGAACCTTTCACTGCACCAGCTCCCAGCTCCACATCCTGTTTG
Organism: Mandrillus leucophaeus; assembly: GCF_000951045.1. Taxonomy (NCBI): domain Eukaryota; kingdom Metazoa; phylum Chordata; class Mammalia; order Primates; family Cercopithecidae; genus Mandrillus; species Mandrillus leucophaeus. The sequence goes on along the minus strand of NW_012103131.1, from coordinate 853,774 downwards.
AACTAGCAGTGGTACCTTTCCTAGCCCTGGAAGGCATTCTGGGGTTGTGCTCTCAGGAGCCAGGAATCCTTGAGTGTAAGACACGGGAAGGGCCTCTCCATTCCTTCTAGGAACACAAAGGGCCTGGGTCTTCTTGGTGCACATTCTCCAATAGAGCCTAGGCGCCCGCTCTAGGCTGAGCTGGGGCAGAGGCAGCCATGTATGGCACTGGGTGAGGGCAGTACATGTGAGGATGGGGTGTTCTCGCCCCCATCCCCGACATGCACACACATGCACAGCCTCGGCCTTTGCTCTGGTCTGAGGTCAATCAGCTCACGGCTCACCCTGGTCCTGGGAACCACATCCGTTCTTCCTGACCCCTTCCTGTAACCTGATGAGAACCTCCCATTCTCCATTTCCTGCTCCTCAGCCTCATTGTCACAGCAAGCGTTGAGAAGCCGGGCTGCCTTGTTCAAGCATGTCTGTCTTGTTAGGTGATCTTGAAGCACTAGGAGGAGGAATTTCCGGTCCCTTTAAGACCCCAGATTGTTCGTGGAGGAAGCATCATACAGAGCAGTGGGGCTTTGGGGCTTTACTTTTCTATGTGAGAAGCTGGTGAGGGCTGTGAATGACCTCCCCATCCCCAGAAAAATAGCTATGTGTGTACACACGTCAATCTGCATACACTTTCAGGGGAACATCTCTATGGTATTGGGGGTTTTGACACGTTCTCTGCCTCAGAATGACAAACTTTATTTAGGGAGACAAGATTCACCCATGTTAACCAAAAGCACACGGCAGTGAGCAGCTATGGCCTAGATCGCCCCTGCCATACCGTGAAGTGAGATTAGGGAAGGGAAAGCTGAGCATCGGGGGGTTCAGGAGGCAGAGGATGGGGTCTGTGTTTGAGGGATGGAGAAAGTGAGCAGGCAAAATGGAAAGGGGGGTGGGGAGGTCCTGAGCCTACTTTGTTGTCTATAAAATGGGCCACAGTCCATTGAGGACTAGTAATAATATTTACCTCAAAGGACTGTGGGTAACAAATGCAGGGACACAGAAATGCTTAGCCCCCTTGTGCCGGCACATGGTCACCCTGCTCACCCTCTTCAGGCCCAGCGGTGCCTGGCAGGCACACTCGGAAAATGCCTGTATGTCTCTCTCCCTCCCTCCCTCTCTCTGTCTGACCTCTCTTCCTATTTTCTCTTTCTCCCTCTCTCTCCCCACGCTCCGCCGCCCTGTCTCCCTCTCCATCTCTCTCTCCGTCTCCTTCTGTCTCTCTGAGCCTCCCTCTCTCTTGCTCTCTCTGTATCTCTCCCTCCCTGTCTCTGTCTATCTCTCTGAGCCTCCCCACTCTCTGTCTTCTCACTGACCCCAGGCCCTCCTCAGGACTCTGAGTTACACTGGCAGTAACATTAGTGACTTCCAACCAAGCAGGACTTTGCCAGAATGCCCCCATGTGCCCTGCCTCTCCATGGCCTGGCAGCTGTCTCTGGCCCTGGGGCAGGAATCTGCCACATCTTCAGCATTCAAAGTGTCAGTGCTGGACTGACCATGACCAACCGTTAGGCCCTGCTTGGGCCTCCACACTGCCCACCACCCGCAACCCCCTGCCACACTCCTGACATCCCTGCCAACTTCTCCAGCCTCTAGGGCACGCTGAGCCCTGTGAGGGACAGACCCATGTTTGCTAACCCTCCCTGTGGGCATCCCGGCAGGAACCCCCCTTCTCACAGCAGGGTCCAACCCATCTCAGGGCTGCAGATGAAGGGAGGTATCTCCAGAGAGAACCCACCCCAAGAAGAGTGTGGCAGGAGCTGGGCAGGAAACAGAATAGGGAATGCTATTTCCCTTGAAATTCTATAAAACAATGGCAACCAAAGACGCTGTGTCTTGGACCCTGGTGGCAAAGTCTACGTCAATGGGGAGGAGAAAGAGCTCTACCTGCACAGGTGCTCACAGAAAAGCCCTGCTGGCCGCAGCCCAGGAGTCTGATACTGTTCCCAGCACTTCGCCTGCTGCATGTGAGATTGAATCCTCACAGTGCCTCATGTGGTCACATCCACTTATAGATGAGAACAGCAAGACTCAGAAAAACTATGTAATTGGCTCAAGGTCACTTAGTAAGGAAGTTACAGGGCCAGCATTGACACCCAGCACAGGCTGCTTGCAGTGCTTCTTTTTTTTTTTTTTTTTTTTTGAGACAGAGTCTTGCTCTGTCGCCCCAGCTGGAGGGCAGTGGCGTGATCTCGGCCTGTCTCTTATACACATCTAGATGTGTATAAGAGACAGGCAGTGGCGTGATCTCGGCTCGCTGCAACCTCCGCCTCCTGGGTTCAAGCCATTCTCCTGCCTCAGCCTCCTGAGTAGCTGGGATTACAGGCATCCGCCACCATGCCCAGCTAATCTGTGTATTTTTAGTAGAGACGGGGTTTCACCATGTTGGCCAGGATGGCCTCCATCTCCTGACCTCGTGATCCACCCGCCTCGGCCTCCCAAAATGCTGGGATTACAGGTGGGGGCCACCGTGCCCAGCCTGCAGCACCCATTTCATAGAGGTGACAGGGCTCCACAGTCCCCGGCGCAGCCCCGAGCATGCCACATACCAGCCTGTCAAGTTGTTGCTACTCCTTGGGTCCTCACTCTTGTCATGGTCTTCCAGATTCAGCCTCTGGCCTCAGAAAGGAAGATCAAACTTGAATGTCTGCTGGTGAGATGATACTGTCTCAGTCCCTTGACTCTGAGGACCACAGTGAGTTTCTTTGTGGTCTATGTGATGGTTTCTAGACCTAGAGCAGGCTCTCTAAGTAACCTGCCAGTTCTCACTCACTAATCGGTTGAGCCACGTGAAGTGTATGGCTGGACCTCCATGGTCTGGTAGACAGGGAAAGGTTGGCAACTCTGAGATTGGCCAGATTCCATGCTGTGGGAACTCCGGGGGTGGTTGCTGTCATGACAACCACAGCTGGCTTGCCAAGGAGCATGGGACCCAGAGACACAGCAGGCAGCAGACCCTATGTGGTGACCCAGGCCCACGGCAAACCAAATCTTCCTCTTCATTATCCTCCTGAGACCATCCCTGTTGTTGTGCAGACAGGAATGCAGTGCTGTTGGCTCAGGTCCACCTTCTGGGGCAATTGACAGGATGGAGAAACCATGCTGGGACTCAGAAGGGAGCATGTCAGGCTCTGTGCACCTGTGTAAGTAAATGTGCCCATGTTCAAGGATGTGGCAGTCGCGTCCACCTGAGACGGCTGCAGGGGAAGTTAGCAAATGGACACAGAGAAAAAGGCCCAGGACCAATGAGGATGCTCCCCTGTTCTGGTGCCCTTCCCTGAGAGGATGCTGAGGTCTGGTAGGGAAGACCTGTATGAGCACAGTGGCTGTTGGCTCTTGCATGAACGACTGGTATAAATCCTGCGTGAGTCAAGGTGCTTCTGAGCCCAAACCAGACACTGTTCCCAAAAAGGTATTTTGCATCTCACCTCTCTGTCTCTTAAGGGGGCCCAAATTTCAAGTGATGTGCAATATCCGCTGACATGGATAATTGCAAGTTGTCTACCAGGCAGGGAGACTTCAAGATGATAAACATTATTTAGCAACACCATGATATGCTTCGTATTGTGATGTGATTGGGGACCATATTAAAACCCGCCAAGGCTATTACACCTGATTTTTGTTTCAATTCAGGCAATATACTAGCTCTGGGATGACAGCAAATGTGCTGGGTTGGTCAATATCGTACCCTCAGAGCCTGGAATAGTGCCTGGCATACTGTAGGTTCTCAATAAATATTTGTGGAGTGAACAAATGAACGAATGGTGCAGAACTGAATTGGAGAGTCACTGAGATTTTTAAAAAATGAATCGCAGGTATTTTGAGGAAACAGCACATGTGCTAGTTGCCTTCTCCGGCTCGCCTCTCTTCCCACCCTGAGCCAAAAAGTCTAAACGAGACCAGATTCCAAACTCTTATTGAATGCATGCAGCATTGATCCTGAAGAAAACACAGGCTTCTGAAACTTCAGAAAAGGTTGAAAATATTCCCTTAAGAATCTTACAAGCAACAGAAAACAACATTGAGGATTCTATGCCTGGCCCCTTGAAGGCCCTCAATAAAGAGACACTGGCTGGTTGACCAGTGGAGGAGAGGGACAGCCAGCTGGAAGGCCAATGTTCCCACCAGCTCCTGGAATTCAGAATTGCATTAGGATATGACCAACAGGAACCCACTGGCCCACTTTTTTTTTCCTCTGTAGCCCTGTGCTCCACAATGCACAAGGGAAAAAGTCACGCATGACTAGCCCAGCCCAGGTATAGCAGACAGGTGTGAGTGCATCTGGGGCAGGCTGCCCTGCTATCTGGGATCCTCTCTGGTACCAGGTGGCTATAGGTCTTCAGAGGGACACACTCCTCATCCCAATGCTTCACACCAGGGCCAAGCCTTAGCTCCAGACAATGCCAGGGCCTGTCACACAGAGAAACATTACTGTTTCGAGAGACATGTCCCCTCCCCCAGCCCCATTCTTGATCCTGGACATTAAATATTTATGAGTTCTTTTTAAAAAAAAGCCCACAAACCTCAAATAATGCAAGTTGTCTACCAGGCAGGGAGATTTCAAGATGATAAACATTATTTAGCAACACCATGATATGCTTCGTATTGTGATGTGATTGGGGACCATATTAAAACCCGCCAAGGCTATTATACCTAATTTTTGTTTCAATTCAGGCAATATCGCCACTGCTTAATATGATTTCTATTTACTTTTTTCTATTGTTAGTATTTTATTGGGGTTGTGTCTGTTTTATCAAGCAGATCTCCTCTGAAAGGAAGGTCAGACTATGCTTGGACCTCGAGTTTTTCTCTCCTCTTTCTTTTAAAGGGGTTTCTATTATATTCTGCTTGGTCTGAATTCACTCAAAAACCCTCAATGCTAATGTAAACTCTTTTTCTTTACTCTTGTCCAATTACAATATTTCTACCGGCACAAAGCCTGACAGCTTGATATTTAAAAGCTATATAAACTCTCATCATCGAGTTTTATGTTCCCGTTTTTCTATGGTACCATTGGATTTGGGTGAGTGCTACATAAAATGTGTGCATTGAAGGGTTTCAAATCAAGTTATCTCCTCCATCTATAAAAATTGAATTTTAAAGGTTATTTTAATTATAAGTTTAAACCCAGGCACTGTTAATGACAGGGACAGCCTCCTCCACCAAAGCGTTCATTCACCTTCTCTGCAGGGTTGCGGCCGAGGTGGGAAATCCTGTTATTTCCTGAATGAAATGCAATTTTGCAAAACAGGATATTAGTTTTTAAAGTATTATACACTTTGCATAACTCTCTCTTCCTGGACTGGTCCAGGGAGGTGGGGGAAAGGGTGATCCACGACTCTGTCCACTGAACTCGGTCTGCTCTTTGCACAACCAGCAGGAATCTTGCCCTATCGAGAGTTCAAAGGAAGAGATTGTATCAATTTCCCAACTTATTTCAGCCACATCGAACCCATCTGACTATCTGGAAGTCAGGCAAGGATGTCCTATCACTGAATAATTTGGAGAAAAAATAATTAATAAAGTAAGATCCAAATTCCAAACCTCATTTCTTCAGATTGCAATCTAACGTCCTTTAGTTTAAGGGGGGAAAAATCACTGTTTTGTGGTCTCCTATAGTCCAAGTTTCTAAACGTGTTATTGAAGCCATGATTGAAATCTGACAAAAACAGACTGCGTTTGATAATAATGTCCCGCAGCCAAAGTATGGCACCAATAACTAAACAATACTTTATCACCTTTGCCACTTTCAACAGCTCCCATTAATATTGAGATCATAGTGTTCGGCCCTCTATTCCCCAGCTGACTGCCTTAGTGACAGCACTGGCTAAGGCAGTGACATTGAAAAATATTTGCCATGACATGGCCACAAATCACAGCCAGACAAGTTTAAAACTCAATATTCACTAAACTTGCATCTGCTAGTTTCTTGTTCCCATTTCTAAAACACAATCATTATATGTTCCTTTCTCTGAAATAGCAGAACACAAATGGGTGTATGTTAAGCAAAGGAGGAGGAGGCGATACTAAAATTAAATTCTGGGGGACGCCTAGCAGTGTCATTGAACACGCCAGAAACTACCCCTGGAGCAGGAGCTGAGGACACAGACATTGTATGTGGTGGAAAGTGCCTGCTTTCTGAGCTGTTCAGGACAGTTGCCGCAACCTGAACTCAGATTGCAATTACCTGTGGTCTGAGGTTCACTCAACAGCCTCATTTTATACACATCGATTTTTATTTTCAGCTTTCTCAAGATGCTGAAGCAGATGTTGGTCCACTTGGCAATTGCCCCTAATTCACTTTACAGAGGCCGTGATCAACGTGGCAGAATGTGCCCCCACCTACCCTGTTCCTGCTGCTCATGGCTAACCTCGGTGGAACTGTGCCAACTGTCCACATCTTGACCCCCCTTCAAGAATCAGGAGCCTGCAAAGTCTTGAAAGTGATGCCATTAACACCAGTTCCTAAGAGGAAAACCTTCCAAGAGACCCAGCATCCACATGGTTTGAACTAAAGCCGCTCCTCTTCGGGTGGGTCACTGGCTGGAACTCTAAGCATTTTCCGAGCATAGAGTACATATGTTTCTCTCTGTAGTCCTCATGCCTGGTACAGTAGCTGCCCCACAGCAGACACCTTGTAGGTGTGCACAGAATGGAGAACGAGCAACTATCCAAGACAGTAGATTATTGTATGAGAAGCTAGAGGATGCCCCTGGCTCTGCCACTAAGTCACTGTGGGACCTTGACCAACGGTCTGTCATTGACAGACCTTCAGTTCCCTTTGTCTACAGAACGAGGAGGTTGTACAGGATGATCTGGGGCCATTTCCGGCACTCAAGGTCCACTTCATGAAGAAAATAAGTGTCATGTACAGAGACCACTGGAATCTGATGTGTTAAATGGTAAACTCACCATGGCGACCTTCTTACTCTGGGAGATGCTTAGACAGTCCTCAGAGCCTGGAAACCATGGGGAACTGTTGTTAACCATCTATTTTTCCTGTGTAGATACCCAGCTGGAGTTTTTTTCACCTCATTCATATATATATATATATATATGAACATCAGCCTTATGTATTGCAAAGTCCAATAAAATGAAGATTGGGAATTGTCCATTGGATTTAGAAATCCAGAAGTCATTGACAAATAAAAGCTATTTTAGTATATATAATAATACAACATGTGATATGACTTTTGCACCCTAAATTCACATTGGCACAAATCTACCACATCAGTGCCCATGACTCAAAAATGACCCATCTTTTTGTTTTTCCTGAGATGAAGTCTCGCTCTGTCACCCAGGCTGGAATGCAGTGGTGCAATCTCGGCTCACTGCAAGCTTCGCCTCCTGGGTTCAAGCGATTCTTCTGCCTCAGTCTCCGAATAGCTGGGATTACAGGCACCCACTACCACGCCCGGCTAACTTTTTTGTATTTTTAGTAGAGACGGGTTTCACTATATTAGCCAGGCTGGTCTCAAACTCCTGACCTTGTGATCCGCCAGCCTCAGCCTCCCAAAGTGCTGGGATTACAGGCATGAGCCACCATTCCCAGCCGACCCTTCTTGTTTACTTGTTTTTATGCAGGATCAACAGGGACAGGAGCACTCATAGTGTGAAATGCCCTCCTTTTGGGCAGGACTATCTGTTGCAGCTATTCTGTCCCTGTCTCCCCATGGCATGCTGGGTCTATGTCCTTTAGTTCCCAGGACCCTGTGTGGAGGAACCACACCTGACAGCCTCAGAGTGACACTGTAATAGGATGAGACTTTTAGAGGAGGAAGTGAATGAGTTTTTTGCAGGTGGGAGGAATGTACATTTTTGTAGCCAGAGGAAAAGCTGTAGTAGATTACATTTCCAAGGTAACAACATCCCTGCTTCTACATGACGTTTTGCTCCATGACCTTGCCGCTTGTTCCTTCCCCACTCCCTCCACCCGACCTCTCTCAAGAGATGGAGCTCCCCACCGTTGGATCTGGACAGGCCTTGTGAACAAAAGTGTCAGGGGATACTGTGTGCCTTCCAAGGTGAGGTTATAAAATGCCTTTGTGGTTTCTGCTTTGTGTCTTGGTCCGTTTCTTCTTGGAACCCAGCCACTATGCTACAGAGAAGCCCAAACAGCCACATGGAGAGAGCCATGAGCTCTGAACTCCTAGCCATGTAAGAACATTTTGGACATTCCAGCCATCCCAGTGCCCCAGCCAACACCACGTAAAGCAGAATTATCACCCAGTCGACCCACAGAATCGTGAGAAATGAGAAATTGTGGTTTTTATGCCATTGCACTTGGGGTGGTTTGTCATACAGAAACAGATCATGGAAACAAAGTTTGATCTAAATCATGGGCGTGTGTGTGTGTATACATATATAATATATATATGATATATATCTTAATCCAGACATTCTATTTTATGATTTCTGACTCTGTAAGATATTTTTTTTGTTCAAAATAGACAAATTGAATTGGCATTTGAAGGTAACGGAAGATGTATTCGGTTCCCATCGCAGCTGTGACACAGGAACATAAATTTGGTAGATTAAAACAACACAAATTCACTGCCTAAGGATCTGGAGGTTGAAAGTTCAAAATAGGCTTCACTGCAATAAAATCAACATATCACTAGGGTTTCATTCCTCTCCTGAAGTTTTAGGGGAACTATGTTTCCTTGCCTTTTCTAGTTTCTAAGGACTGAATACATTTCTTAGCTTATGCTCCCATTTCACTTTCAAGCCCACAACTGCCAGTAAATCCTTCTCACTTTACATCACTCCAACACAAATCATTTTTTGCTTTCTTCTTCTACATTTAAGTATCCTTTGATTCGGTTGGACCAACCCAGATTATACAGGACAATTTCCTCACTTTAAGGTTGGTTGATTAGCATCCATAATTCCATTTGCAATCTTAATTTCCCTTTTCCAGGAAAAGTAAACATTTTGGGATAAAGATGTGGCTATCTTTGGTATACCGTTTTCTGCCTATAGTAGAGGAGGAAAACTGTTTTAAGCTATTCTAATATACATATGTAAAAATTGCATTTAAATTCTTCAAATATAATATGGTTTGAATTAAAATATTTAATAAAAGTGATTCAGAACAACTGGAGGTAATAGTACTTACAGAATGAAAAGTTCCCCAGTAAACTCTCTCCACAGCAAAAAACAAAAAAACAAAAAAACAAAAAAACAATTAACTCAGAGAAATTAAAAAATAAGTCAAAATTTAAAAATTGTCCTCAGGACGTATCAAGTGGAGAAACATGTCTTCAGGAAAATATATTAAATCTTTGTAGGAAAGAAAAAGTCCGTGGCATCTGATCCAAGTTTTACTCCATTACCCCATGACCTTCTTCACAATACAGTAACTGTACCCCGGGCATGTGCAACCAGGACAATGGGGGCTTCCTCTCACTCTAGCTTCCAGAGGCAATGGTGTAACCCTTAGAAGCAGGCTTTGCTGGCGTCTCTTATCTATGACCCCAAGTCTAAAGTCACAAAAGCTCCATTCCAGGAAGGCACAGTAGAAAGGACTTCTCTGTTGTTCCCCATCCAGCCCTTATTTATACAGAAGGAGTTTTATCTCAGATATGGCAGGCTGAGAATACTGAAGTTATGATTGTCCTCCATCTAGTTCACTTGTAGAGTGAGGTTTCATGCCAGAAGGGATAAGCAGGAAAGACTGCCATCCTCTTCTCCCAGTGCCAATTTGTAGAGTTGGGTTGCCAGTCTGGGAAATGCACATTCGTCTAATTCTGGAGCAGTGTTGCAAAGCTTCTGATCACAGGGAAAGACAAACTTGAAGGTCTAGGAGCCCCACAGCTGTGGCTGAGGGGAGTGATTTCATTTGGAACAGAGAGTGGAAAACTCCATTCCTAAGGCCTTTGTTGAAAATAATGCAGTTCTTCCTACTCCAATTGAGAGGAGATTGTAGGTATGATAAAAACAAAACAGCAGAACAGTCAGAAGTTTGGCAGAGAAAACAAGGAGAAAAGAGCTACTCCGGGACTAAAGATAACAACCTTGGAGGTTAGCAAGTCTATGTGCATAGGTTAGGCTGCACCCCTCAGGAGTATCAGAGCAAGACCAGGGGCAGACTTGAAAGCATTCACCATACTGCACACAGACGCAGCAACTTAGGTCTAAAGTCCCACTGGCACAAAGGTGTTAGGCACTCACTAAGCAATAAGTTACCCCAACCTAAGAGGCACAAAGGTGTTAGGCACTCACTAAGCAATAAGCTACCCTAACCTAAGAAGCCAAGAGTCACACTCCTTTTAGGAAACTAGGAAAACTTGCTGACAGTCTGTAACACTTTATGAATGCCAAAGGCTGAGTTCAACAGCAACCAGAAGGACAGAATCTTTATATTCGTTCCAAGCTGAATATGAAATGAAAAATGTAAATTTTTTGATGGCTGCCTCCAAGCCACACACACACACACACACTCACACACACACAACACAGCAGAAAACAATAAAATTTAACCTGCCATAGAGGTGTAATCCAATCTTTGACTAAGTGGTTTATGCTGACCCAGGGAGCTACCTAAAAGATAAAATAAGAGAAAAATACCTGGGCAGGAATATCGAAGATTTCACACTGCAAATACATTTTGAAGAATTAGTTGAGCCAACTCACTAAACACATATGCAAATGGCCATGCAAACGTCTATAGCACCCCTCCCTCCCATAGTGGGTATCAGTATCAAGAATCGCTTCAATATGTGATCTAAAATATCCAATTTCAACAAAACATTGAGACAGGTAAAAGAACACAGGAAAGTGTGATCCAGACACAGAAAGAAAAGTAGGCAATAGGAACACCTGTGAAGGGGCCGAGATGAAGATTTAGCACACAAAGACTTAAAAGAAACATATATATTTCTTTTTTCTAAAAGGAATAAAGGAAATCAGTGTGTAAAGATTTAAATACGGTGTAGTGAAAATATCTCACTAAACAGAGAATGTAAGTAAACAGATAAAATTACACAAAGAACCCTGAATAGAAATTCTGAAGCTGAAAAATACAATAACTGGATTTAAAAATTTGCTTGACATGGCAGAAAAAAGAATTAGGGTACATGAAGATAGAGTGTTAGAGATTACGCAATCTGAAGAACAGAGAAAACGAAAAAACAAGAAAAAGAGTCTAACAGAAATCTTGGAAACCATTAACCACAAAAATATAGCTGTAAGGAGAGAACATAAAAGAAAGTAGAGAGAGAAAAGGACAGGAAAGTATTTAAATAAATAATGCCTGAAAATCCCTAAAATATGAGGAAAAATACTAATCTATACAAATAAATATCATAACAAACTTCAAGTAGGGTAAATCAAAGAGAGCTACATCTGGACATTTTACAGTAAAAATCTTGAAAACTAAAAATAAAGAGAAAATCTTGAAAGCAGCAACAGAAAAATGACTCATTTCTTAAAAAGAAGCACTGATATGATTAAGAGCAGGCTTATTAGACACGACGAAGATGAGAAGATGGTGAGACAATGGTTTTAAAGTGTTGAAATGAAACAAGAAAGTCATTTAAAAAGCTTGCATTCAAAAACACAATTTTTATTAATGAAATGAAAACTAAGAAATTACTACATTAAAAAAATCCTGTGCTTGTGTATTGCTTGCAGATCCACTTTACCAAAAATACTAAGTGCACTTTTTCGGATTAAAAGCAAGTGACATTATAATTTGATGCTACATAGAACAGACTATCAGTAAAGAAAATTATGTGAGTAAATTTTTTAAACGTATGATTGTACTTTTTTCTTCCTTTAGCTGATTTAGAAAGCAAATGTATACAACAATACATATTAATACAGTATTTTTATTTATAAAATGGGCAATATGCTAGGCCCTAAAAAAATAGTCAACAAATTTAAAAGGAAATTAATTATAAGAATACATTTTCTAACCACAATTTAATTTATAAATAACTTAGAAAACATTAAAAAAAATTGGAAACTTTACAAGTGTGTGGAAAGTAAACACCACACTCCCAAATAACTAAGGGGAATGAGCAAATACTCGAGGAAGAATAAAAAGAAAAAACACACAATACCTATAGGATGCAGTTAATCAGTGTATAAAGAAAATCTATTAGCTGTAAATCTCAGCATTAAAAAATAAGAAAGGCTTTCAATTAATAACCTAATCTTCCACCTAAAAATGCTAGAAAAAATCAATAAACCAAAACAAAAGCATAAGGAAGAAAATAATAAATACTAGAGTAAAAACTAATGACATAAAAAAGTAGAAACACAATAAAGATATAAACAAAACCCAAATTTCCTCCTTGAAAATATCAATAAAGTTGAGAAGCTTTTAGATGTACTGACTGTGAAAAAAAAAAGGAAAAAAAAAAAA
>NW_012103131.1:835686-841196 GCF_000951045.1 Mandrillus leucophaeus | reverse complement strand
CAATTATATATAATATATATTATATATTACATATATATTCATTGTGCCATTTGTTCAACTTTCCTGTTTAATTAAAGATTTTCAAGATAAAAAGTTGAGAAAGAAACTCTTGAAGTCTCAGCTACCACAAGGAGGAATCATAAACAACAGAACACACCCTGGGATGAGATAAAAAGATGCACCCAGAATTTCTAGAATGTCACAAAGCAAGAACGAGTAGAAACAGAAAAACTCCTAATCCAAGAAATTGATGGAGAAGTCCAAGAAACCAGAAAAAGAGGGGAGTGGCCTGTCTGGGATGCCTTCTACGAGATTCCAAATATCTGGAAAAACACATCTGGGTGAAAGGAAAACTTCTGTATTTTGCAGGTGGTCTTTCTGTTCACTTCACATCAGACACTATTTCAAATATCCAGATGTTTACCCCATTATTCTGGTTGGTTATAGCAGAACCATTCGCCATACAGGTGGGAGGAGAAAGAATGGGTTTTTCCGAATTGCAGAACACCTGTGCTGCAGCCCAACAGCATTCAGATATGTGATCGGTCCAACAATAAAGGATTGACTGAATAAGTGACAGCACTCCTAAAGAGAAAAAAATGGAAGACTCAGCAGCCAGGAAGAAGAGTGGAGAAGTCTACTAGATGGACAATATGTTCCTCGAGTTCCAAATTGTTCACTCACTGCAGAAAATGAGCTTTAAAACGATATGTAGAGCATAATCTCATTTCGTGGAAAACAGACTTGTATACAAGGCACTGAGGAAAAGTCTGGAATACAACGCATTAAATACTTATCAGTATTTTGTAATCTTTAAATGGTGAACATGAGTTAATAAATGAGTAAGCAAGTAAATAAATAAATAGAAGGATAAATGTTTGGTTAAATATTAATATGAGTTTCTCTTTTTACTTCTACCGAGTACCTGGCCTTCTCTCTCTTTGGACTGCACGAACAATTTGCTTCGGGGAAGATGAGAATTTGTTACAGAAGGAAGGGGATTATATTTCAATTCTAACATTCAAAATAGAACTTTGCAACAGAACAAGGCACAAGGCTTTGTGACAGAGGAGATTTTTCTTGGTTCCTTGGGCTGGCTAGACTGGCTAGACGGGGCCCTGAAGATGTAGCAAGGAAAGACAGGCAGAAAGAGGAGGGGGCTACCCTGCCCTTCCCTGCATCAGGGATGTGGGAAGGAAGCACACAGTGGTGGGAGTGGAGGAGATGAATAAGATGAGTCAAGAGACCCTGGGGGCAGAGGCTTTCACCCCACACTGGGAGGAGACCACCATTCAGGGAGCCTGCACCAGCACAGGGTCACCCAGGCAAAGTAGGGAGCAGTCAGACTGGAGGAATCCACAGTGTTCCATGCCTTGCTTGGTTCTGGCTTTTACAGACCCTTTACTGAGAGCCGTGGGCTTCCAGTGGAGTCCACCAGGCTGGTCTGCAGCACAGGCTCAGGAGACTGCACAGCAGGATGGGTGCAGGGGGGGAGCTGGGTGGCTTCAACAGCAAACACTTCTCCTACTTTTGGATGCCGGAAGTCTGAGGTCAAGGTGCTGGCAGATCCAGTGTTTCCTGAGGGCCAGATTTGTGGTTTGCAGAGAGCTGTCTTCTCCCAGGGTGGAGAGGAGAGAGAGAGGAAGAAAACTCCATGGAACCTCTTTGTATAAGGGCACTAATCCCATCCTGAGGGCTCCCCTACTCATGACCTAATCACCTCCTAATGGTACCCCCTCCGAACAACCTCGCATTGGGAGTTAGGCTTCAACATATGAATTCTAGGGGGACATAAACATTCAGTGCACAGCTCCAAACAAGCCTGGATCCAAAAGCTGGTGCCATTTCTTGGTTGTGAGGACTCAGACAAGCAATTTCATTTCTTCTGAGCCTCCATTTATTGAGCTGAAAACCAAGGGCACGTGAGTTCTTTTGCAGTGTTAGTGTGACAACTAGGGCACTGTGCACAGAGCACCAGCCATGGCTTCCCAGATGCCCATCACTTTGCAGGTCTCAGTCCTGAGGCTCAGCCTGAGGCCCAGACATGCAGCAGGAAAAGCCCTTGAACAAGAGACTTGGGTTCAAACCCAGGCCCACCACTGACCTGATGACGCAGCACAAACAATTCCCTCGAAGCCCCTCTAGGCCTCAGTCCCCATGGCTGTAAAACGGGAAGTTTGTAATACCCTATCGCAAGGTTCCTTCCGTTTCTACCACCCACCACTCAAGGCCTCCTGCTGGGGCAGCTGCTGCATCCAAGGCCATCTAGGGCTGCCCAGGCAGTGCTCATGCCCTGACAAAATCAAGTTTCTTGGAAAGAGGCTGAGAGAGAACCAAAGAAATCCGTCTCTTTTCAACCTCAGCAAAAACATTTGGATTTTTACTGATCACCATAGAAGGAGACAGATGACACATTTCAGAGGGGAGCTTGCACACAATTGTCACGATTATGGAAAGAATCCTCTCATGTGAGACAGGCCTTTATGAATAAACTAAATACAGCTAATATTAAAGGTAATGGTGCAAATGATTGAATACTTGACAGTCCTACCCACGAAATGGCCTCACATGGGGAGGGAGGTTGGATAACCAGAGCTCAACCTGCAAAAAGCAAATGCAAGTGATACTCCTGGGCAGGGGAGGATTTGAGCAAAGAAGGGGCTGCCATTCCTAGGAACCACAAGTTGGGTCAATGACCAAGAGTGACTGGCAAATTGCTGGAATGGGCCCAGGCCAGGGCTTGCAAGACAAGAGGGGCTCGCCCACCATTTGGAAGCCCCTTTCTCTCTGTGATGATGTATTGACCTTACCACAGTCTGAACACAGGGCCCAGTCTGTCTGATCGGTCAGTGGTGTGTTTGTTGTGTGTATGAGTGTGACATCAAGACAGGGAGAGTTACCAACTCAGGTTCCGCTAGGGGTCCACATATGTCAACGTGCTAAGGGGCTGGGGCTTACACCAGCATGCTCCTGCATACCCTGCTCATCTCCCATGACACCCTGCATGCCTTCCCAGCCACCCACCACACAAAGGAAGCCTCAGTAGCTATCTGAGCTGGTGGTGAGACGTCGCAGTGCCAAGATGTCATCGCACTCTGCAATTGCTCTACTTGGTCCCTGGCCCAAGGAAACTGCTCCCCCATCAGATCCCTGGCCCAGTGAGTCCCCAGCCCAGCACCTCTCCTTCCTTCCTGCTCCAGGTGGGGAAAAAGGGCAGAAGAAAAGCCCACACATGATTCACAGGAACAATCAATGCCAAAAGAGAGGGAAATTCATATTTCCTCTTTCTCTTCTGTTACTGGCCACCAGCTGAAGTCCTGGAGCTTGAGATTGGATTGGAGCAGTGCTGTTTTCTGAGACTCTGCCTAATCTCATAACTGAAAGGCTGCTATTGATCAGAACAAGGTCCCTCCTAGAAAGGTAGGGAGGCATTTGACAGTCAATGCTGCTTCCCCATCCCTGGTAACCTGGGTGTGCATTGGCCTCTCACCTGGTTCCTTCATCCGTCTCTGCCCAGCCTGGTACCTCTAGTCCATTTTAGGCATAGCCACAACTATGCATTTCCTAAAAGACATCCTCCCACCTTCCACTAGGTGATGAGATGGTGAGGCTTCCTATTACCCAACAATGACAGAAGCTCCTTACCTGGTGCCCTGGGCCTCCATCCTCAGGCATGAAGCTTTCTCCTCACTCTCTTTCTCAATCCTCCCCATCCTGGACCTGCAGGAATCCCTGCCCCATCAGTCTGGCCTCCTTGTTCTCTGTCCAGGACAACCTCCCGCCTCTCAGTCCTACTGGATCCTGTGGATGGACATCATCTGCCTCCTTTGCTGCCTGTCTGAACCCTACACACCCTTGTCTGACCACCCCAGTCATGTCCTCACATCCTCAGCACACAGATAACAGTGATCCCGCCCCCCTCCAACCCGTTTCTTCACACTGGGCCTTCACAGCACCAGTCATAGGCCCATCTGGAGGCACTTGTTAAATATGGCCTCGTGTGAACCTCTCACCCTCCTTATTTGTCAAAGTGTGCCCCTGCTGTCTGAAGGTAGGGACCATGTACGCCATGTATTGCCTCAGGACTGGCACGTATGCTGGTAATTGATTCACAGTTTTCAGTTTTTCTGACTGTCACCTCCACTCTCCAAAATGAAAAAGTTGTCCTTCTCCTTCCAATTTCCACACTGTCTCTGCCTCACTTAGGACTCACAGCACATCTTAAAGAATAAACAAACACATGTCAAGTGCTTGCTTGGGTGATAGCAAGAGTTTAATAAGTGTTGGTTATTGTTGTTGTTATTATTCCCTTACTAGAGTTAATAAACATGTTTCAGCTCCTCTGTTCAACAGGCACCCATTTATTCATCCATCATTTCACAAATATTTATTCAGCACATACTACGTAAGACTTAGAACTCCAGTACGGCTATCTGAATATCTCTGTACCTCCTGTGGAAATAGTAAATATTCAGTAATTATTTGGTGGAGTGTGAATAAGTAGCTACATCTGATTTCCCATGTATTAGGTTGATGCAAAAAGTAATTTTTGCTACAATGGTGCCATTATGGCAAAAACTACAATTATTTTTTGCACTAACCTAATACCTTGTATATAAAATGCATTGGCTTTGTAACCCAAAAACTTCCAAGTGGCTCAATGTCAGAATTGTCACAAGGAAACAACCAAAAATAATTCTAATCTTTGAGTGTCTCGTATGACATTAAAAAGAACCTACATTATTACCCTTACCCATGCTGCTTAGAGGGCACCTTCTTTTGGCACTCCAACCTTGGCAGGCTCTACAAATGTCTCAAAGCTTTTCATACTCTTCCTCTTTACTCTCAGTTTCCATTCTGAACCGCTCCTTCCCTCTATGTTTTGGTTTGATTGATTCTTTTACTTTGCCCTGCCAAGCAGGTGCTAAACTTTTCCTTTGAAGAGGAAAAATAGATGACTTAGAGATTCTATTTTATTTTATTTAGAATCATAGGGCCCGTTTACATGGCAGGGGCTCAAAATAGTAATGTTTGCAACCCCTGATGACCGAACTGTCCTATGAGGTTCTATTCTATTGAAAATCTTAACTCTTTCTTTTAATGAAATACAAGACCAGGCTTATTTTTAACTGGCTCTAAAGCAAGTTGATAAAGGCATGGAACACATATAGGATTACTAAGGTACATATTCTAGAAATAAACAAACTGGTCTACACTTTTTAAAAAGGAGTCAACAAAACTGTTGTTGTGTGGATGCATGTTGTTTAGGACACTGCTGGTTGTGTCTCAGGGTGGCTTGCTTCTTTTGGAACTGCCCAAGACCACTGGGGAATTAAAATTATATCTTAGTGGATAGTAGTATAGATAGATTGGGAGTCCCAGGTATAAAACAAGGGCCTCAAAGGGAGTGTATTCTAAGGATGGTTTAGTTATCTGCAAGGTGGTCTTATCATTTCTGATGCTTTTGTATCTCTTCTTTTTTTTTTTTTTTTTTTTTTTTTTTTTTTTTT
>NW_012103131.1:803015-830515 GCF_000951045.1 Mandrillus leucophaeus | reverse complement strand
CTCAGCCAACCAGACCTAAGCATGCATTAGCTCCTGATGGGCGGCCTGTTCCAATTCCCTGCCTCCCTCCCACCCAGGAGCCAAACAAATCAGAAACAGTCAGCCCATAGCTCCCCTCATCTCCAGGAGGCTCAAGTAAACATTAAACACTTCTCCCCAACTCACAGCCCAAAGGCACAGGCCATGCTTTGCAATCTGGTGACAGAGTCCTTATCTGGGTTTCCACCTGGAGGCTAAGCTTGTGTTGTCACAGGTGGAGGTTCCTGCAGGAGACACCTGAGTGCCTTCCAAAGTCTCTGCGGGCAAAGCCTGCATCCTTCCTGGTACTTGCTGGTGTCCATACATTTTCTTCTCTGCAACCTCTCAGGGCATCATCAAGCTTGCCAAGTTCTTCCAAATGGCCTTCAGTGGAGGGAACCCTGGCAAGGAGTTTTTTTTTTTTTTTTTTTTTTTGAGACACTACATGACATTACACCCTGCCAAGTAGCTCCTTAGACACTCTACTGGGGCTGGGGGAGTTCTCATTTGTTAATACTCCTTCTGCTGCATAGGTAGAAAGACGGCAACCCATTTTCTTCTCTTTAATTCTGATGCCAGTGAGAAGGAGAAAGCTCTGTTCCTCCACATGCCCCAGACAGGGCCTAAACACATGCTAGCTTCCACGGCCACCACTCTGCCCCTCGCGAACACAGTCAATTTACTGTGGTCAAAGCAAGAGAAGTCTCCCTTTCCCTTTATAGGTAAATTCCCCATGACCAAAGTGGCAGAAATGTGAGCAGGCAACAGTGTGACTGGCCCGGTTTTGGACCATTCTGCTCCCTTGAAAAATTACCCTGGAAAGTTAATTGATTAGAATGTGTAGGAAATGCTTACTGTTATTCAAATGACTGTGAAAGTAGCCTCTAATGTTTCCAGTTTTATGAAATGCTAAAATATTTACACTCCTTTTACTTCAATCAAGGGGAAATCATTTGGATCTGTTTAAAAGGGGAAAGAATTAAGAGAGCTGACATTTCCGGAAGAAACAACGTTCAGGCATGCAACTGGAATTTAAATGAGAATCTGCTTGCCAGGCTGACAGCAGGAGCCTTCCCTCCCACGTGCCCATGACTGCAGACTCAAACCTTAGGACGCACCGAAAGGACCAGAGCTCTGACTGTTTGGAGTCAGCGCTGCTGGATTTTATTTGCACTTTTCTGGGTTAAATATTTTGAGAATTTTTTAAAAGAGCGTTTCTCTCTTCTTTGTTTATGATTCCCATTGGATTGTACCTTTTTTCCTTCCCGTGCTTCATTCCGCAGAAGGGAAGGAGAGGAGTCGTTAGTTTATTTCCAAGAACAGCTAAAACATCACAGGAGTTACGGGTGCTGTGTTCTATGGAGGAGGAAAATATATATTTTGGTCTTGAAAGTTATTGCTTCAATTACCCAGTAATTTCTTAAGCAACCTCAGGGTTGGCTTTTAAGAGGCGGGTTTGAGAGAAGCCTAGAGAGACACTCTCCCTGATTTTTTCCATTTAAACTTGTCAGAGTGGAAGTAGAGTGCCCTTTTCCATGTTAATGTTATATAAGAGACCACCAGGACACATCCAGGGCACCGGGCCCTAAGCTTGTCTCTACCTGTGATTTTTGTGATTAAAAAAAAAAAAGTCAAAAGATGTTCACAGCAGCACCACTCATAATACACAAAAGGTGGAGATAGCCCAAGTATCCAACTAATGAATGGATAAAGAAAATGTTGTAAATCCACACAATGGAATATTATTCGACCATAAAAAGGACTGAAGTACTGACACATGCCACAATGTGGCCGTACTGTGAAAACACTATGCTAAGTGAAAGAGGACAAACACAAGAAGTTACAATAGTGTGGAATCCCATTTATATGAAATGTCCAGAATAGGTAAATCCATAGAGACAGCAGACCAGAGGTCGGGGGAGGAGGAAATGGGAGTGATGGTCTATAGATACCGGGTTTTATTTAGGCGTGATAAGAATGTTTTGGAACTAGATGGAGATGGTGGTTGCAGAACCTCGTAAACGTGCTAAAAGGTCACTGAATTGGTGACATTAAAATGGTTCATTTTACATTATGTAAATTTCACAAAAAAAATTTTAGGTATCATCAATTGTGATTAATAAATGGAAGAAGAAACTAAGGTGATGGCCAGGTTCTCCTGGTGGTCATTCAAAGGCCAGCACTTGCTCGCGGTCAGGAGCAATTCCTTGCTCAGCAGGACCTCCCTGACCGACACCTTTGCCCCAAGACATCCTGTATTCTGTCTGCTGGTTTAGCACTTTAAAATACATGTTTAAAATTTTACCATGTTAAGAACATGTAACATAAGATCTACCCTTGTAACAACTTTTTTTTTCTTTTTTGATACGGAGTCTCTCTCTGTCGCCCAGGCTGGAGTGCAGTGGTACAATCTCGGCTAACTGCAACCTCCACCTCCAGGGTTCAAGCGATTCTCTCTGCCTCAGCCTCCTGAGTAGCTTGGGTTACAGGGACACATCACCACGCCTAGTTAATTTTTGTATTGTTAGTAGATACGGGGTTTCACCATGTTGGTCAGCCTGGTCTCGAACTCCCGACCTCAAGTGATCCACCCATCTTGGTCTCCCAAAGTACTGGGATTACAGGTATGAGCCACTGCACCTGATCCCTCGTAACAAATTTCTAAGTGTACAACATAGTATTAGTAACCACCAGCATGAAGGGCAGCTTACTCTTTACTTATTCAGCTTGCATAATTGATGCTTTATGCCCATTGATCAGCTATTTCCCACTTCCTCCTCCCCCCAGCCTCAGGTAACCATCATTCTACTCTCTGATTTTATGACATTAACTATTTTGAATTCCTCATAAGAGTGGAATTTTATAGTATTTGTCCATGTTGTTGCATATGGCACGATTGCCTTCTTGTTTAAGGCTGAATAGTATTCTATCGTATGTATACATCACTTGTTCTTTGTCCATTTATCTATCTATGGACATTTAAGTTGTTTTCACATCTTAGCTATTGTGAATAACTGCAGTGAACATCGAGGTGCTACTATCTCTTTGAGATCTTGATTTCAGTTCTTCCTGATACTCAGAAATGGATTACTGGATCATATGGTAATTCAATTTCCAATTTTTTAAGGAAACTCCATGATTTTCTCCACAATGGTTGCACCATTTTGCTTTCCCACCAACAGTGCACAACAGCTTCAATTTCTCCACATCCTCGCCAGCATTTGTCTTTTATGTTGGTTTAGCTCTTCATGTGTCAGGACACAGACACTCTCAGGTGACCTTAAGCAATGTCCAGGAGGATGACAGGAATAGTGATGGCACCACCTGGCATCACAGAGATGTGCTTAACTTGGGAAAAGAAGGTCAATCAGGATACCTCTAAGCTTGAGCCACCTGGTGACCGTGGTGGCTTAGAGAAAACATCTATTCATCCCGACTCGAGGGCTCCCACATTAGGACAACTCGGCAATGCTCTGCTCCTACTGCCCCTTATCCAGGATTTCTGCTAGCTCGTGGCTTCCACCCCTCCATGGGTCCTCCCTCTGCCTTCTCCATTTCTTTGTTTCTGTTCTCTAGAATGAACCATCAGCCCACTATTCTCTGTATATCTTGAGTTCCAGCACCTTGCCGTAGCCTCCAGTCTGTTCATCAATTACCACCATCTATGCTGGGGAAAGGCGTCACATCTGGACATAACAGGGCCTATGCATTGGGTGCCTGACCAAGTTAGCTGAAGCGAATTCGGTGAAACCACAGGCTCATCTGACTGGATGACCATCAAGAGGGCCCAGATCTCATTAGCCCCACGTTTGATGACGCCTCTCTGTGCAGCCTCTTCCTTGGGAGAGCCTCATTTCACACTCCCTCTTCTTTGTGCCCTTTGGCAAAAGCCAGAATGCTCCATTTAAAATGTTTTGGATCTTAATGTTGACTTTGTCTAAGTCTGTGGTTGTGCAGTACTCAGCACTCTGGCCACACTTGCCCAGCTGGGAGAGATGTGAAAACAGCTGCCTGGGATCCTAAGGTCCAGGTCAAGTGACTTTTGTTATTTTGTCAGTCATTGTCATCAGAGGAAACCCAGGCCCTGAGCTTCCTACTGAGCCAGGCTGCAGCAAGATGGTGACAGTGAGGCCTTTCTGCAGGGAACATTTCATGTGGGCCTTTCAAATCACAGAATCCCAAGCAGACCTTGCTAAGGCAAAATAGAGGAGATGTGAGCTCCCAGAATCTAAGGAACAGCAGGCTGCAGCCAGGCCGTGGGGACAGGCTAGAGGCAGATAGCCCAGCACCTCCAGGACCCTCTCTCCCTCTTCTCTGTGTGTGAGTACAAGCCCACTCTTACCTTACAGATTCATTTCTTCCAGGTAGTTGGAAATATAACCACTGAATACTCTTATGTTTTACTTCCACTGACGAGACACCGTCCTGAAGCTATACCCAGGGGAGGTACTCATCAACCCAGCTTGGGTCAAGTGCCCACTTCTAGACTGTTGAGCCATGACTGGTGGCAGGGTCACAGGAGGAGAGAGGCTGTTCTAGAAGAAAGATGCTTTACAGACAATTCCAAGTATACAGCTCAGCTGGGCTTCAGGGCCAAAATTTCTGGCTCAAATCCTAGCTTCACAATTTTTGAGCTGTGTGACCTTGGCAAGTTATTTAACCTTGCTGTGCCTCAAATTCCTCATCTGTGGCTTAGGGTTATCGAGAGGATTAAATTACGTATCACATGCACTGTGTGTGGAACAGTGCCTGGCACGCAGTGAGAGCGTCATGCTATCTATTATTATTTTGTCAACTATAACCCAGAAAGGCAAGTCAGGAAAGTAAAGAAAAGAGAAGGTATTCCCAGGGGGACCACAGTGTGCAAAACCAGGTGACAAGACAGAGAAGGGGCTTCACAGAAGCATGAGAGATGCCACTGGGCTGGCGGTTAGGATTGATGGGTGGGGTACAGAACTGAAGCACTGGCTTAGATGGGGCCAGAAAGGTGAAGGGGAGGCCAGAGCACAAAGGACCTTGAAGGTCTTCTAATGAGTGGTCCAGCTCTGCCTCTGCCTTCAGGAGGGCACTGGAGCTCGAGACCAAGCTCCACAGCTCCCTTCCTTCCTATCTCCCCAGCAGGCAAGTCTTCCTCACTAACCCCAGTGGGCTCCAAGTTGATCATTGCAGGGGAGTGAGGAAGAGCCGCTGTCACAGGATGGTTTCCTGGGAAACAGAAGATGCAGAGCAGAGATCTGTGGGCAGGAGGTTTTCTGGAGAGAACTCTCATCATGGACACCTGTACAGGAGTGGCTGAGCCTGGGGGCATGGAGGGAGGAACGGAGCTGTGAGTCACCACAGGGACCTTAGCCCACCCCACAAGAGCTCTGCCGCTGGGTTGGCCCTGCGGAATTGTCCCAAGCTGAGCTAAGGGAATTGGGCTTTGTACCCACTCGCTGACCATTCACTGGATGTGCATTTCACCTTGGGCTGGACAGGCCAAGTGCATTTCTCAGAGACGAATCCAGCTATGAGTTGCCAACAGCCCATAGCCCCAGAAACTAGAAAGGAAGGGGACTGGCCATACACCAGTGTCCACTGTGCTTGTATCTAGACCAGTGCTCAGCAAACTCTTCCTTAAAGGGCCAGTTAGTAAATATTTTAGGCTTTGAAGGCCAATAGGCAAAATCAGTTACTTTTATAATCATTGTAAATTCTTATCTTGCAGCAGGTCAGATCTGGCCTATGAGCCATAGCTGGAAGACCCCTCATCTAGATCTATGTTGTCCAAAACGGCTGCCACTAGTGGTGGCATTACAACAATAAGTTACTAACCCTTCTAAAGCCTCGGCTTCCCTGTACCTCACAGTGTGTATTAAACAAGAGGACAGCCTGGGCGAGGTGGTTCACACCTATAATCCCAACACTTTGGGAGGCCAAGGTGAGTGGATTGCTTGAGCCCAGGAGTTCGAGACCAACCTATACAACATTGTAAGACCCCATCTCTAATTAAAAAACAAAACGAGGACACAGGAAAAGCACATAGCACAGCAATTCTGGTCCTCCTGTCCCTTCTTCTACTACTTCCCATGTTCAGGTTCCTCTGAGCCTAGCTCAATGTCTTGTTGCCAGTAACTACCCAGTGAAGATTCCATGGCTTGTTAGAGCACGCAGGGAATTGACTCCTCGGTGTCTGAAAGGAAATCAAAACACCCTGAAAGCAGCTGGGCCCAACAACATCACAGACTCCCTGCACTCTCCCACACATTTCCCCAGCCTCTGGGTGATGCTCAACAGGAATGTGGCTCCCACTGGGACTTGAATGCCTTGGGGAGCATTTTGTGCCCAAGAAAGCCCACTAGTTCTACTTAGATATTAAAAGGAGTTATCACCATACCAAATGCACTGATTACCTAATCAATCTGAATACGCTGAAGACAATTACATTTACAAAGCATCTCAAAATGCTTTGTAAAAATCAGCCCAGACAAAGTGTGTGGAATTTGGATGGGTACCTCTTCATGCCTGAGAAAACATACTTCCTCCTCCCTCCTCTGAGAGTGAAGCAAGTTTGCAGATCTCTAAATAGCCAATCTCCACCCCAACCCAGTGGGGAGGAAGCTGGCATTTCATGGTATCCAGAGGGCACGCTGAACAAGGTCACCTCTCCTTCATTCAGGAAGGCTGAGTAGTGGCTCTGCTTTTATTTAAAGGGGAAGGGGCTATGGATTGGGAACAGGAAGAAGTTGGAGAAGGATATGAAGCAAGTTTCTATTATTATTGTTCTTATTGTCAATACCTGTGAACTGAGTCCTGACCATGCCAGTTATCTCATAAGGAGGAGGAAGATTTGGCTTCTTTACTCCTCATCAGCTAAGTCATAGAAGGACAGATGCCACCACTGCCACTATCCTGATGGGCTGCAGTTGTGTGCTCACATCAAGAGACCTGCTCAGCTTGTTGCTTGCTGATTGGCCTTACATATACTTCATCTCATCTAGCCACCGAAGCAACCCCATGAGACACACAGCACTTTTCCACTTCCCAGGGGAGAGCCCTGGGTGAGGGGCAAGTGATCTACCCGAGGCCATGCAGAAATTACCTTGCAAGAGTCAGGATTTAAACCCCAAACACTCTTCCTTGAAGTCAAAGTCCTTTCCACTATGCTATGATGCTTCAAGAAGTAAGCGTTAAGTCCCAGAGAAGCCTGAGACCTGGACAAAGTTCCTAGGATTTGAATAATGGGAAAGTTGCCTCAGTGCTGAAGCTGAAGTGAAAAATGAAAAGTGGGGCTGCATGTGGGTGGGCGGGGTGCAATATCAAAGCTGAGATTCCACTTTCCACGAATCTTTTTCCTATGAAGACATGGGCTTGTCCACTGTAGGAAGACAAGAAGCCAAGAAAGCTTGGAAGACAAGCTTCCAAGAAAGCCTGCATAGAGAAGAGTATCATTGGTCCAACAACTGACTGTTTGTCCCAGCCATGGTGTCCTCATGGTCAATGAGCCAGCAAAAGTTCTAGAAAAAAAGATTCTCTCCTTCTCTGGCACTGTAGAATTCTGCGATTATAATTCACTGACCATATTATGGTATCATTTCTGGCAAAGCAAAGCCTCCATTTACACAATTACTTATTCAGTAACCACTGACTATACACATATTAAGTGCCTGACAGTCTACTAGGAACTGGGGATACAAAAAGAAAGTAAAATTTTAGCCTCATGGAGCTCAAACTGTAATTGGAGATAAACATAGATATTGATATTCCAAGAGGAGAAGAGAGGAGAGGAGGGGAGAGAAGGAGAGGGGTGCAAAAACAGGAAAATGAATTCTCAATTCTCCTTTAAAAGAAATAGACCAGAGGATTAACTGCTTGTATCAGCCTTGGCAGATACGGTGGTGCTCAAAAAATAGCTCATCTGGTTCCTCACATTCCCCAGCTACCCTCATAGTTGGGAGTGGTCAGATGAATTGTTCTGGCTAATGTATCACTTCTGGGCTGAAGCCTAGAAAAGTTGATAGGCAACCATCTCTCTCTGCCTCTACTGCCACAGCAAACACAACATTCCTGATGATGACATCTTAGCTACCCTGGGTCCCTGAGTGACTATATGGAACAAAGCCCTTTGATGACCCACAATGGACAAAGAGCCTGACAGAGAAATGAACCTGTATCATGTTAAAGCCATTGAAACTTGGAGTTATTTTTCACTGAACTTTATCCAGC
Organism: Mandrillus leucophaeus; assembly: GCF_000951045.1. Taxonomy (NCBI): domain Eukaryota; kingdom Metazoa; phylum Chordata; class Mammalia; order Primates; family Cercopithecidae; genus Mandrillus; species Mandrillus leucophaeus. The sequence goes on along the minus strand of NW_012103131.1, from coordinate 822,292 downwards.
CTATTCTAACTCACACAGGTAGATTAGAAGACTAATCACACTTTCGACAGGAATTGATTTCTCTACATAAAAATATATGACACAGTTTTAATTAACCTTTTTTCTATATACGGTCTTGAAAAACTTAAGACTACACATTGTAAAATCAGTCAGTGCCCAAGTTGACTTCCATTTCCTACAATTTGGAATTCATACCATTTTTCATGAATTTGTTTTCCAAATGGTAGAGGAGCAAACCTCAGACAAAAAGAATTCTAAAGTGTAATTGGTAAGCTAAGAAAATACTGTCATGGAAAATACCACTTTTAGGAAACCAACAAAAGATAATGGAAATGCAGAGGCTGCGCATTGTCCTGTTGCCATGGTGAACGCAAGACTAACATGGTTCTAGATGCTATGATAGCAATGACAGTGATGGCTACTGAGACGTCAGCCTGCTAGCAACGTGGCTCAGTCTTACCTTGGAAGGTCTGGAGCTTGATGATAAGAGGACATTGTTGCTGGAATCTGAAATAAGTCCTAGGGTACTGAACTAATTAATATGAGTTACTAATTTTTGAAAAATGGAATGAAACTGGGTGCGGTGGCTCACGCCTGTAATCCCAGCACTTTGGGAAGCTGAGGCAGGAGAATCGTTGGAACCCGGGAGGCAGAGGTTGCAGTAAGCCGAGATTGCACCACTGAACTCCAGCCTGGGTGACAGAGTAAGACTCCATCAGAAAAAAAATAAATAAATTAATTAATTTAAAAAAGGAGGAGAAAGAGAGGAGAAAGGGAAGGGGAGGGGACGGGGGGAAAGGATAACCAACTCCCTCACAAGACTAGGAGAAACATGGAATTGTTTCTCTGAATCATGGGCAAGCTCATCACTTCTGATGAGAAAGACATTTAAGCAACTTTGCTTCCTCATTAGTTAAGCAGCTAAAGAACAGATACCACCATCTCAGTAAGCTTGGGTTATAGGCTCAGGCTGACAGACCTGATCATATTAGTCACTGGTTGAGTAGGTTCATAGCTCAGCCCTGTGGGTGACGCAGAGCAGAGTAAGGAGGGGTAGGAAAGAAAAAATGAGAGGGTAGAATTCAGCCAAACCTAGTGGGTTTTTATCTCTCCCACAAGCTATTGTATAAATGAATTTGAATGACTGGTTATTAGACAGCAACTATCTAAATATATTCTGTTAAACCAATGCCTACTAGATGTCTACTATATGGTAAGAACCGTGCTGGACACTGGGAATAGAGAAAACAATCAAGACAGACATTGGTCCTAACCTCAGGGAACTTAAAGTCTCATTTAGTAAGCACCTGTTGTATACCTTGTGTCATATACTGAAGCAGAGGGGATTTAAATAGTAACAACAACAACACTACTTTTGCCTCTTGAGGGAGTTACAATCCATGAAGGCCCTCAGGAGGCAACAGAAGACAGACATTGATAGTTGGGGACTCACGTAGATGGTCACTCCAGTCTTGGGAGTGAGGCATGGCCTCTCCCTTTCGTTTTGGAGGCTTCCAGCATTCCCCTCAAACTTGGACAATCCCTGACAGCTCATTTCTGCATCCTTTTGCTTATCTCCATCTTTGAAGTGGGGTTTCCCTCCAAGTTACATCGTTACACCCAGTCTGAGTGCTGCTGCCTCTTGGAAAGTGCTGCTTTTTTTCAGGACCCTCTGTCTTCTTTCCAGACTAAGAAATTCACGATTTTTCAATTCACATCACGCCAGCTCCCACAACGCAATCTATTTAACATGACCAATGCCTTTGAGTTTAGTCTCTTATCATCCCTACTGGGAGACTGCATTAAACACAGAGCTGAGTTTCTGGTGGGATGCAGTGGCTCATGCCTGTAATCCCAGCACTTTGGGAGGCCAAGGCGAGTGGATTGCTTGAGGTCAGGAGTTCGAGACCAGCCTGGCCAACATGGTGAAACCCCATCTTTACTAAAAAAATACAAAAAATTAGCCAGGCACAGGTGTGGTGGCATATGCCTGTAGTCTCAGCTGCTAGAGGGGCTGACGCAGGAGAATCACTTGAACCCAGGAGGGAGAGGTTGCAGTGAGCCAAGACTGCGCCACTGTGCTCCAGTCTAGGTGAGAGTGAGACTCTTAAAGAAAACAACAAAAAAACAGAGCTCAATTTGTATCAAGAGCCTCAAAAACTTTCATACCTTTTGGCCTAGAAATTTCACTTCTGGAAATAATATTCCAAGGAAATTATCCTAAATACAGTTAAAAATATTTTTTGCCCAGATACTGATTGCAACACTATTTATGCTAGGGAATGATGAGAAAACACCTAAGTACACACAACAAGGGTGATGGTTAAGTAAATTATAGACTGTCCATACAATGGGATATGTTTTAGCCATTAAAAATGTGTTTACAAAGAAAAAGCTTTAATAAACAGATTAAATGTTATGCAATAATACCAAGGGGAAAAAAGTCATGATTCACAATGGTATATAGAGTTTGAACCCTACTATAAATTCCATAGGAGGAAGGAAATAAACTAAAATGTTAATAGTTAATGCTAAAAGGTTGAATATGGGAGATTTTTTCTTTGTCATTCTTTTCTGTATTTGGCAAATTTTCTATAATAAGGACGAGCTAGCTTTATAATCAGAAAATTAACATTTTAAGAAAGTGATCAAACCAGTTGGATAGTCCTGATTTGTTGGGTCTGTGGGTGGTGTCTGGTGGACCAAATGCAGCTGTTCAAATGTGGGAGAGACAGCCTGTATGAAATATCACCAATATTCTTTAAACCGTTAAATACATTTTATAATTGCAATTGCTTCCTCTAAATTGGCTGTTTATTCTGTTAATGACTTTTTTTGTGAACCACTGTTTACAAATAAGGCAGATCCTAGAATCTGCTAGCAATTAGGGAGTTGTTCTGGCCTCCTAATGAAAAATAAACACCATTAATTATGCCTGTCCTGGCTTCTACTCATGTTGGTTTTGTGTCATTTACTTTGGGAACTGATATTAACAACCCTTAAAAAATGTATTTCACCTACAGATTGTTCCTGGGCATCGTTTGCTAATCTCATGGCAAGGAGAAAATGTGATTAAGACGAGATGAAGGAAGACTTCCCCTCCTCCTCCATGCTGGCTGTCCTAAACAATGGTCTCCTGACAATCATTCTTGCTATCTTAGCTAATATACTTTGCATGTGCACATCAACTTCATAGGCCAAGTTAAAGCTTCATTCCTTGGACCAGAACCCAGTGGCTAAAGTTGTCTGGAACTGAGATGCAAAAATACCCTTACTCCCATCCTGCCTGGTCCGTGCAGAAGCCGTGGGTATATAGTAGAAGATAGCTGACTGTGAGAGAAGTGAAAGTTATAATAAAATAAAATTACCCAAGAAAAATAAAAGCCTATATCCAAACAAAGAGATGTACACCAATGTTCATAGCAGCTTTAATTTGTAATACCCAAACTGGATACAAATCAAATGTCCATCAAGAGATAAATAGACAAATTGTGATATATCCATATAATGGAATATTACTCAGCAATAAAAAAGAACTACTAATACACACTGCAACAGGAATGAATCTCAGAATCACTATGCTACACGGAAGAAGCTAGCCAAAAAGGAATCCATACCATATAGTTCCTTTTATGTTAAATTCTAGATAATACAAGCTAATCTTTAGTGACAGAAAACAGATGGGGGTTCAAGGAGACGAGGGAGGGGCTACCGTGGGGAGATAGACATGTTCATTATCTTGATGGCACAGATAAATTTAAGGTTATATACATATGTCAAAACTTACACTTTAAGTAGAGGCAATTTATTGTTACATCAATAAACTTGTTTTGTAAAATGTAATGAACCACATCATATTTTTCTTACAAAATTGGTCACAATAATTTTATTCATAGCAAAAGGGTTCTACCATTAATAAGTAACCTTCATTTTTAAAAATTAGAAAAGTAAATAAAATGGAAAGTGGTCAGGAAAAAACTAATGCTCTTGCACATGGGATGAGTGGTTTAAGTATAATTTTGGCTGAGTGGCTGGTTCACATGCCTTCCATGTATGTTATGTAATATTTTTTATGTGTCAAGTATTTCATGATGCAATATATGAGATTCTGACTGTGCAGCATGAGAAATGTTTAGTCTATAAATCATGGCCCTAGATAGATAGCAAAAATGAGGAAAAGCAATGCACAAAATAGAACATTTGAGGCCAGAGAATCACCAACAACCTCACATGCGTTTTCCTGGGTCTATACTAATGGCTGATGCTCATTCAGAAGACTGGAAGACTGTTCTAAAAGCTAAAGCTCAGCTGAAATAAAGGACTGCTTCCAAACTTTTATCTTAAGATGAGGTGGTCCCACCCTCTGGAGGTGCATTCAGAGCTGCACAAAAACACCCTGAGTGCCATGCCCCCATCATATGGACCCAGGCCCAGGGAAGGCCCAGTCTCCTTTTCTTGCTCCGGTGAGCCCCTCCCTCCCCTACTCTGGAGCATCTCCCTATATACCCGGCTCACCCAGACTGTCCTCACCTGGTATCACCCCAACTACTACTCCTTGGGAAACCTTCTTGACTCCCAGCCAGGACAAGGCACAGATCTACACCTGCTCTCAGTTTCTTGCTTTGCTTTTGTGTCTTGTGGCCCAATCCCACGAAAGGCCCTGCGCCTCAGGACCTGATCTCAACCTCCCCTGGGAATAGGGACCCTGAGACAGCAGAGCTTCCTTCACTGTGCCTCTTTGGTGCCTGGCAGACAGTGTGCACTCAAGAAGCTGCAGGACGAGTGGAACAAGAACCCACGCAAGTTCCTGGAAGGGCCAGTGAGGAAGGGGTGGGTTTCAAAGAGGCATGACATCACCTAGAAGTATAAAGAGGAGCAACATGAGAAAAATGGGTGACCTTCTAAGGACAGGCTGATGCAGAAGTTCTTTATTAGGTCCCTCTGCGAAGAGCTGGGGATGAATATGCTAGAACATTCTAGCACTTCTGGACTTTGCCTTCATGCCCCCCTAACAGTGCAGAACACATGGATCACTAGTGGGCAATTCGCAATAGGTCATTTTGCAAACAAGTGCCCTCACCTGCTAAACCACTGATGTGCATATGCAAAAAAAAAAGGGGGGAGAAGAAAACACTAGCTAAATTAGCAAGAGCAATGGTCAGGAAACCAAATAGCAATTAAGAACCTAGACTTTGGGTTAGATGCACTTGTGTCTGAATCCCACTCTGCAGTTTACCAGTTAGATGTCTGTATTAGTGAGGCTAACAGCTATAACAAGCAGCTTGCAGGTCTGAGGCTTAGCACAGTAAAGGTTTATCTAATCCACTTAGTCCTCAGAAGCAGGCCCTCCATGCTGTAATGCAGGATCTCTGCTTTTTCCATCTGAGGGCATTTCCAGCTTCTAGGGCTTCCTTAGAGTCATTCCCCAAATTCAATCTGTTGATGACTGAAGAGAGTGTGGAAGATTGCACAGGTGTTTTATGGCCAACCCTGGAATGATGAACATTGCTTCTGCTCTCATTCTGTTGACCAAAATGCAGGAACATAGACCCAACCTAACTGTAAGGGAGACTAGGAAGAGTGGCCTTCCTGTGTGTCCAGGGAGAAGAAACAGGATTAAAGAATGTACCAGGTTAAATAGTATCTCCCCTAAAATGTGTATCCTTTCCAGAGCCCTGGAAGGTGATATTATTTGGAAATAGAGTAGTAGCAGGTGCAATTAGTTTAATTAAGATGAAGAGTAGTAGCAGGTGCAATTAGTTTAATTAAGATGAAGAGTAGTAGCAGGTGCAATTAGTTTAATTAAGATGATGTTATCCTGGAGAATGGGGGGCCCTTAATCCAATATAACAACCGTCCCTATTAGAAGAGGAGAGACACAGAGACAGACACAGATGGAAGACGACCCTGGGATGACAGAGGCCAAGATTGGTGTGATGCTGCCACAAGCAAGGGAGGCCAAGGATTGCCGGCAACTGCCATAAGCTAAGAAGAAGCCAGGAAGGATCCCCTCACAGAGCCTTTGGGGAGGGTATGGCCCTGCAGACACCTTGCTTTCTAACTTACATTCTCCAGAACTGTGAGCGAACACATCACTCTTGTCTTAAGCCACCCAGCTTGTGGTACTTTTTCATGGCAGTCCCAGGAAGCAAATACAGTGAGCATTTCAGTGCCTGTAGACTATGTCCTTCTTTAAGCCTCAGTTTCCTCATCTGTAATGTGGGCATAATAATGATAATTAACCAATAAGTTTCTCAGAAAATTAAATGAGATGGAGTGTGAAGTGTTTAGCACACTGTCTGAACCCTAAGTGCCTGAATTAGTCCATTCTTGCACTGCTATACAGAACTACCTGAGATTGGGAAATTTATAAAGAAAAGAGGTTTAATTGACTCACAGTTCTGCAGGCTGTACAGGCTTCTGCTTCTGCTTCTGGGGAGGCCTCAGGAAACTTACAATCATGGCAGGTGAAGGGGAAGCAGGCACATCTTACACGGCTGGAGCAGAAGGAAGAGAGTGAAGCAGGAGGTGCTACTCACTATTTTAAACAACCAGATCTCGTGAGAACTCAATCACTATCATGAGAACAGCATGGAGGAAACCACCCCCATTAGCCAATCACCTCCCACGGGGCTCCTCCTCCAACACGGGGAATTACAATTCAGCAGGAGATTTGAGCAGGGACACAAATCCGAACCATATCAGTGCCCGATAGGGATACTGTGATAATGACTGTTGCCAGGTGGTTTGGAGGTAAATATTGTGGCCTGTGGACTTGCCTATTGGCTGGCAGAAGAATCTAAGACTCAGCATCCTGAAAAAACCTGCAAAGTGGAGAGACTGAGGGATTATGGATGTAAAGGCTGGGGTAGAGCCCAGCTGTGACTCATGTACCCTGTGCTGTTGATTGGGAAAATCCAAGCATTTCATCTGTGAAAATGGCTAAATGATAAATGCCTGGGAAAATAAATGCCTGCTCTACTTATTTCAAGAGGATGTTTGGTGTGTGAAATGAGATACAAAACTCCCACCCTAAAAGTACAGCTGATGAAAAGCAAAGAATTGTCTCCGAGATGAACTTCATTAGGGGTCAGGTTCTGAAAGGCTGTGTGGGGCTCTAATCACTTAGAGCCAACCACAGCCTTGGAAAATCCATTAGTGGGCACCTGTTGGATGCCAGTATTCTTTCTCTCAAAATCCGGCTCTGCTGGGTTTCCTCCAGCTAAGTTGAGCACCCAGTTGACTTGCATTTAGGAGCAATGGTGCACAACTATCTTTAAACCATAGAATCTCACTCAGTATGGGGAGACGCCCCCTACTGGGAGGGCCAGACAGCACAGCACACAGGAATGGAGACAGGGTGGGAATGTCAGGTTCACTGCTTCCATCCCATATATACTCTAAGGAGGAGACAGAATCAGTCCGTCTCTCTTTCTCTTTTCATTTCTCTTCCTCTTTCTCTTTTTATTTCTCTTTCTCTTTCTCTGTTTCTCTCTCTCTCTCTCTCTCTCTTTCCTTCCTTTTCTTAAGGACAAGCAATTTGAATCACATAAATTATAGGACATAAAGTACAGTAGTCCACTATCCTTAAATATTTAGTGGTTATCATCTCATTTGCATTCCTTTGTTAGAAAGAAAATTCAGCAGACACCATTTTGATGTGAAGGGTAATCCATGGAATTTCTACACCCTCCCTGGCAGCCAGTTGAGCACCTAACCCTCCACAAGTTCAGTAACTAAGAAATCTGGGTTTTGCCTGCAAGGCAAAGACGTGGAGCAGCGGTAGATACATGAATGCAGAATTCGGGGGAAACTGATGGCTGCAAACTCCCCCTGTTCTCTCATTCTGTGAGCAGACTCCTAAACATTGGGGTACGTCTGGTGCGTCCTTAGCCATTGGCTAAATTCTCAAAGGGGCTGCTTGTGTGACAGCTACACCCCTGAAATTTACAATCTTTTTCCAGGGCCATGGGTACAATTTAACTACAAATCCATTATCTTGTGGACCTTTCAAATGAGTTAAAATCTGACCACACCTCAGCACCTGTTAAACTCCATGCTGGCTTCTGTGCTGGGGTGAAGTCAGCACCTGATGACATCTCCAACATCACAGGCAACCCTTTGTCTTCCCACTAATAGCGTTGCAGTGACTTTCATAGTTGTGACCTCAACTTTGGATCAAATGGATTACTAATGTGTATTTATACAGTTTCTGAGCGATCAGAATGGATTTTATGACAACAGATATTGAGACCCAAGAGCACAGCATCAAGGGTATTCAAAAAGACATTGATCACCAAACTCCAGTCGCATCATAAGTGCCTGGATGATACTGAGATTAATTCCCAGCTTCCTGCATCCCAACCACACACTGTTTCTGACCTTAGCTGCAGGTTCAGTTGACACTCGAGCCAGTAACACTGTCAGAAGCAGGTGGCGAGCACATCACTTTGCTATAACAACAACATTGGAAATCAGACAGAGCTGCTTTTTAAGATGTGCTTTTTATCCAAGTTCGATATTTTTCCTGAGCGTGCTGTTGATCAATTCCTGAGAACTCCAGAACTCTCAAGTCTCATCAGTACAACCAGGCTACAATCAATGAATATAATCAAATAAGGAAGACCTCACGAGCCCAGCACATGACTCTGGCTAGCTAGAAAGTTGGAGGGCAAAAAGAAAAGCGACAAGGTGATATGCAGAGAAAATAAATTTGTTCTCTTGGTGAAACTGGAGAGAAATTTGACCTTCGTGTTCAGGCCTCAAGTGAAGAACAGATCCCAGGCAGAAGGCAGCCCACACCACTGGTCAGGTGTCTGCACAGGCAGCTTCACCGAAGGGCTATTTAAGTAAGACAAAGTTGAGCAAGCACCTCTGACCACCTTCAAGATCCCACAGGTGCAGTGGACTCCTGGGCCACTGGGAGACTAAAGGGAGAAGCATGTGTCTGATCAAGGAAAAAAAGTTCATGGCTTCAGACAAGAGAATCTGGTAGACTAAAGTTACCCTGAAATTCTGGGGTTTTAAATAACCCATACTCACTTAAGATCTGGCATATGTATTTATACAAAAGACTAGAGCTTCTGGCCAGGAGTCAAGAACAGCCTGAGTCTGCCCCTGATGCCTAATTACAAATTGGACTGCAGTCGGGGATGGAGGTTGGCTATTTGGCTATAGAAACAATCATGAACTGCTTTGCAAAAACTGAAATAGAATAAGAAAAATATAATAGGATTCCCTAAGAAAGTGTAGAAGTTGGAAAGAGGCTTTGAGATCATCCACTCACCTCCCACTTTACTTCCCCTATCTGGCTCCTTCCATCCCCACCATCCCTCCACCTCCTCGGAAGCCTGAGTCCCAGACAATTAAGCCATGAGTCCAAGTTCATCCAGCTGAAACACAGGAAGGGCTGCAGCTCGAACCGTGCTGCCCGTACTCCTGGGGTGCGGTGCTTTTCATTCCATCAAATTTGCTTTGGGGGAAAAGTTTTTTTTAATGACAAATGGGCTCTATGCCTTATAAAAAGGCTTCCCCACAGGACTTCCTTAAAACATCATTTGTCCTAAATATATTTAGAGCACAATTTGGTTTCTTAAAAAAACTGTTCTCATGTCATGAATAGATCCATGGCAAAAAGCAAGGTCTTTTTGCAGAAAACAAAGACTGCTGACATCCTGACCTTGTCTAATGCAAACCTTTTAATTTTGACATAGAGCATCTTGACACTTCACCTCTACCAGGGATTTCCAGTCTGGTTGCTCATCAAAACCATTTGGGGGCTTACTATTAATAAGAATCATAGATTCCTGAACTCCAAGCCAGGCCTGCTGAATCAGAATCTATAGGAATGGAGTCCAGGAATTCATATTTTAGAATCTTCCTCGATGACTCAGATGCAATCTGACACTCGTTCAGTGACCACTATTTAGTAACTACTATGCATATCATAGAAGATACCAGAGTGAAACTCGCTATTGCACTACAGTAGGTTACCCTAAAAGAGGGTGCCTCATTGACCCAAGCATCAGTGAATTTGTTATGATGACTGAAGAGAGGGAGAAAAATATCGTTTTATCCCCCAAGTGGACTGTTTAGTTTCTGACTGTACCCTGCTCCAGATGTTAAACATCTTTAAAACATCATGTATGCATCCAGTTTCTTCCTGAGACTGGAATTCAGTGCAGAGGTTTCATGCAGGAAATATCGAGGAATCCAGTGCAGAGGTATCATTTGTCGCTAAACCACATGTCTTTAATTTCAGGGACATTCTGCTCTCATCCACATTTACCATCTCTCCCCAGGCACTCGGAGGCCTCCCTCCAAAGCCCCCAAGCTTTGTTGAGGTTGGGAAGGGAACACTGAATTTTATTTTAAATCTCTTTCAGCTTTCCTCTACTCTCCTCAAAATAACAATTGATCTCTTAGGAGTGCAGGTATTGGCTTAACTCGTTCTGAATTACTCTAATCTGGAGTGACTCTTTGTCACTCATCATTTTACAGGAAGCAAGCCACACACCTATTATCCTGTTATCTCCTCCCAGAAAAGAACATTCTAATGGGAACTTGCTGTTCTGTTGTGCCACCACCCTCAGCAACCAGGCTTCAGAGCCCCTGCTAGGAATGTTATGGGGACTGAAGGTTTCAGACTCCCCCTACCCCTTACACAGACGAAGGGAGAATCAGGTTTCTCACCACTGGCCACAGCAAGGTGGCCACAGACCCTGCACTTCGAGTAGAAGGGGCCTGCCTTTGGGAGTCAGGCAGACCTGGGTTCAGATCACAGCGTTGCTACTGGGTCCCATGGATAAAATGAAGGATGACGCTCATTTTATCTGTCTAGTCTGATTCATGCTCTGTAAAATGGAAACAATATCACCTCTGGTACTGGTGTTAGGGGATGTATATGAAGAGACAGGTGACGATTTTGAAAATAATGTAGCTCTATATTAAAAGGCTGTGGTTTGCATTACATTTTAATTGGGAGAACAAGATAAAACAGGCTGCTCACTTAAGTTTTAAATAAACAACAGATGATATTTCATTGTAAGTTTGTCTCATGCAATATTTGGCACAAACTTATAACGAATAAATTATCCCTTGTTTTTCAGAAGTTGGAGTTTAACTGGGCTTCCTGTACTGTTACTTGCTAAATCTGGCAACCCTAATTTTAATGGAATATTTTGTCAACAGAGATGAATTAAAATCCTAGACAAAAGAATTGCTGACTTAAAAAAACAAAAAAAGAAACAGCTTTATTGAGATAAAATTTATCTACCATATGATTCACTCAAAACAATGTTCTTAGTATAGCCTTATATAACCATAACCATAGCCTAGTTTAGAACATTTCCATAACCTGACAAAGAAACCCAATACCCATGAGCAGTTACCTCCAGTCACTCCCACCTGCCACCCCCAGTCCTGCAAGGAATCTACTTTCCATCTCTACAGGTTTGTCTATTGTGAACACTTTGTATGAGTGAAGTCATTGAGTATGTGGTATTTTGTAATGTCTTCTTTCACTCTGAATAACTTTTTCAAGTTATTGTCATAGTGGTGTTGCTTAGGTCAGTTTTCTGTTACTTTTTATTGCCAAATAATACTCCATTGTATGAATAAACCACACTTTGTCCATTAATCAGATGATGGGCACTTGGGCTGTTCTGCTTTGCAGCTACTATAAATAATGCTGCAATGAACATTCATGGACAAGTTTTCATGAGGACATATGTTTTCATTTCTCAGTTATATACCGAGGAGTGGAATTACTGGGTCACATGGTAGCTCTATTTAACTTGGAATTGCCACACTGTTTTCCAAAGTAGCTGCAGGAATGCATGAAGGTTGCAATCTCTCCACATCTTCATCAACACTTACTGTTGTCTATCTGTTTGGCTCTAGACATCTTGTGGGTATGTAGTGGTATCTTACTGTGGTTTTGATTTGTATTTCTTTAATGACTAGCAATACTGAGCATCTTTCCATGTGCTTACTGACCATCTGTTTATCTTCTTTGGAGAAATGTCTACTCAGATCCTTTGCCCATTTCTAAGATTGCATTATTTGTCTTTTTATTATTGAGTTGTATAGTTTTTATATATTCTGTATACAAGTCCCTTATCAGATATATTATTTGCAAATATTTTTCCCATTCTATGGATTGTATTTCCACTTCCTTAATGATGCCACTTGTGGTACAAAAGTTTTTAATTTTTATGAGTCCAATTTGTCCATTTCTTCCTCTTGTTGCTTGTGCTTTGAATGTCATATCTAAGTCATTGCCTAACCCAAACCATGAAGATTTACTCTTCGTTTAATCTGTTGACAGGTTTTCAGGCTATTTCACTTACACTGGATTTAGAAACCTCTTTGTTCCTAAATGCTTGGAGGGAAAATGAGGAGGTGGAGTGGAGTGGGGAAGAGATGTATGTGTGACTTATAAATAGAAACAGATATTGAAATACAAAGTAAATGCCCCTCCAACTTACTCACCCAACAATAATCTTCATTGTGATTTCCAAATGATCTTTCCACTACAAAAGTTAACCATAAAAATACCCCTAACATATCCAACACCCCCTTCCCTCTATCAGCCCCTGGAACTGGCCGGACTGCATACCGTGAGGCTAGTGCAAAGAGCTTCTTGCCAAGATGACAAGAGGGGCTAAGACTGGAGAGATTAGTAAAGTCAGAGCTAGGAGAGTTGAGGTCCAAATGCCAGCAACAGAAAGCGTGCCTAACACATTGAGAGCAGAGGGGAAAAGGAAGCAAAAGCAAAGAGAGAGGTTCCAGAGTCACAAAGCCAAGGGTTTAGGACTGCGGGACAAGATGAAGTGGAAGCAGGTTAGAATCAGTTGTAGAGAGATGAAGGGTATTGAGAAGGAGGTAGTGAGTAACTGAAGCAATGGTCTGAAAACCCCAGAATTCAAGGCTTCCTGGCCTATGGATCATCAGAAATGTAAGTCAAGAGTAGGTCAGTCCACTTTCAGGAAACAGGCGTGGGGCGGGAGAATAGGGAGCATCAATAGCCACTGCTCTGGAAAGCCACCATTCCTTTAGATCAGTTACTTTATCTCCTAAGTAGTCTCATGAAGGAGTCAATATTGTCTTGCCTATTTTCTAGATATGGACACTACATCCCTGGAAAATGTATGCATCTAGACTTCTGTTTCCAGCGATACAAAAACTAGTATTATCCAAAGTGCTGTCCTGCTGCACTTATTTCATGGTATATTTGTAAGAAATAAGTTTAATGTCCAAGGACCTCCTCCTCACCCCAAAGAAAAACAAACCTGAGCTAAAGAAAATCTGCATTAAGCAGATGGAAAGATGGGGTTGCACTGCGTACAAATGTCAATATCAGCTCTGCAACTGAGACACTAATCCCTGGACCATCATCAAGGTGGAGGAGCTAAGCCTAAAACTACTATATTAAATTACAGACCCTCAACAGTCTAAAGTGATCCCACATTCGTAGCCCTTTGTAGGTCCCAGAAAGAAATCTAATACAAAGATTTTCAGAGGAAAGCATTTAGATCTATAGGATTCCTACCAATTAAGCACATACAAATATGGCCCCATAACAAAAGACCACCAAATACACAAGAAAACAAGTCACTATCCCTTAAAGTTAGCAAACACATCCAACAATAAACTTGGACGGCCAATATTTCAGAAATTATCATTACTAGTTAGATAATATGAAATAATGTTGCATTAACTGTTAAAGGAAATTAAAATTGGCATTACAAAAATAAGCAAGCAACAAAAGACCATCAAAATAAGCAAAGATAGCTGAGAATAACCCAACAGAACTTCTAGGAATGAAACTATTGCTGAAATCAGAAATGCAATGGATGAGTTAAATAACGGATGAGACCCAACTGAAGAGAGATTAGAGAATTGGAATGCAGAGCTGAAGAAATTACCTATTAGTGTAGCACTTGAGTCAAGGAGATGGAAAATATGAAAGAGAAGTTAAGATCTATGAAGGCTAAAATTAAAAGTTCTAAATCACATCTGATAAAAATCACAGAAGGAAAGAATACAGAAAATGGACTTTTTTCAGAGAACAATGGCCAAGAAATCTCCCAGGCTGATAAAAGAAATGAATCCAAAAATCTAGGAAGTATAAAGGAATAACAGATATGTGTAGGTATAGTACATTGAAACTGCAGAACACCAAAGACAAAGACGCAAATTAAAAACAACCAGAAAGAAAAGACAGACCACCCACAAAGACATTAAAGTGACAGCAGACTTCTCAACAATGATAATAACAACCAGGAAACAGTGGAACCATATCATTTCAGTACTGAGAGAAAATAAATGTTAACCTAAAATTTGTACCCAGCATGGTTTGAAACAAAAAGTGATTGCATAAAATTTTATAAACAAAAAATAAAATGCTTGCCACCAACAGATCTATAGTTAGTAAAATAACATTTAAAAGACATTCATCAGAGAAAAAAATAAAAGATAACAGAAAATGTGTCTATACTACAAGAAGAAACTGTGAGCAAATCAAATGGAAAATATACAGGTAAATCTACACAAATTTCTATTTTAACTAAATACTGAACTAAAATACTAAAAAATCACAACCTGTAAGTCATAAGTATGAAGTATGGAGGGAACTGCCTGGGGGTTAAAAAGTTTTCTAAAGTCTTATGTTCTGCATTAAAGATTCTGTTTAAAATGTACGTAGATGGTAAACTAGGATTGTCCTGAGAAAACACCTACTGCCCCAGCATAAATATTAGCAGCCCCTTTTACTCTCAAAAGTGTCCTGGATTGAACAATAAGTTATATTGTCATCCTGCCTATGACATGATAAACCCTCTCTTGGGTACATGTCTTTGTATGTGTGTACTGGGAGATGTGTGCAAAAATGTTCAACAAGAGGGACACTGCTTAGTGGTGTTTTGTAAGCTGTTTAGTCTTCTCATAAAAGGAAATGATGGAGATTAGGGAAACATATGGAGCTCTTCGCAGTCATGATTAAGAATGGGAGCTGGAAAGTGAGCCTGCCTAACTTTTCATCCCAGCACCACCACTTCCCAGCTCTGAGCCCATGGTCAAGTTGCCAAACCTCTGTAAGCCTCAGTTTCCTCACATGGAAGATTTGGGTGATAATAACCTACCATGCAGCGTTGTTGGGAGGTCCATTAGCATTCATAACAGAAACTAACATTTAATGAACACTTACTATAGCCACATGTCTGCTATGAGTTTTATGTATATCGCTCATTTAATCCTCATGATGACCTTGAAGGTGGGCATTATTATTATTATTCCCATTTTATAGGTGAGATACCTGAGGCCACATTGAACAACCTATCCAAGGTCACAGAACAAGCACATCTTGGGCCAACACAAAAGCTGGGCATCCTGACAGGAGTGCAGGGCTCTCAGCTACCGAGCCTGGTGTGCCATGAGCGCTCAGTACCCGAGTGAGTAAATGGTGGTGATGAAGATCATGGTGGTGGTGCCATTCCTATCAGATCAACAGGGGGCAGCAAGGATGGAGGCCTGCAGACCCTCTGGAAAAGGTGACACTGGTGCCCACTGGCACCCAATACATTATCTAATGCCGCTGGGCTTGAAGCACCGTGTCCCCTCCAGCCAGTTGCAGGTGGCTCCATATTCCAGCTGTGCTTGGAAATACCTTCTGGTGGGCTTTTCAAACACTGCACACTACCAAGATCCTAAGCCAGTTCCCCAGTTTCACAGAAACGTGTGCAAGCCTGAAGGAAGAGACAGGAGTCTCTTGTTTGGCTTGTGTTTTCAGGCATGGTTTACTGTTCATCTTCAGGCAGGGAAACCAACATAAGAAGCAGAAGAGAGTCCAGATGAAATGCTCACTTCTACTTTTTCAGTCAAGCACTAGAACGAGTATCTAAGGGCTCCCAAACTAATCTCCCATAACATCACCACCTGGACTGACCTCTGTGTGGTCTTGTCCGTGGCCTTATTCCTCTTTGAATCCTGACTTTCAGTTCTTTCAACAGACCAAATAAGGAGAGAAGTGAGCTATCATCTTTACAGATGAGAAAACAGAGATTCCTCCTGAAGGCAAAGGAGCCACAAAGGAGGAGAAGGGGAACTGGGAGCTGGAAGGGGATGGAGGCCTCAGGGACCAGGTGACTTTGCTCCACCCAAAAGGTGACGTAACCTAGGAAGTTTCATGAGCAGGAGAGAGGCAAGAAGTCCTTGTCATAGTAAAATATGGGGTTGGGGGAGAATAAGGAACCCCCTTCCCTGTTTCCTTCTGTCTTCCCTCCCTCCTCCCTCTCTTCTTCCCTCCCTCTCTCCCTTGATTCCTTGGGAGGGCAGGGTAGATGCTGATCCAGGCCCTGGGAATATCCTGGGAACAGGCCAGCCGATTCTATGCTCTGAAGGAATGTGAGAGCCTGCCCTACAAATCGCAGTGGAAGCTGCTGAAAAGACAGCCCCTCACTTCAGCCTCTGCAAGCCCCCACGCATCACATACAGGTGCCCTGGTGTTAGGTGCTGAGCCTAACGAGGCACTAGTCAGGCCTCTGCCGCTGGCTGGGGGTCCAGCCCCAGTTTCAGAGCTATCAAGGCTCAATAGCCTACGTGTGCCACAGCTCCAAAACCCAGCCTCACGGACTTAGGATCCAAGATTTTTTGCATCTTTTAGGTTTAGACAGACCCAGACTCCTGACCTGTATTTTTCTTGCTCTTGGGGCTGGCACCACTTTCCTCCATACAAAGCTATTTACCAGGAGCTAAACGAAAATGATCTCTCCAATTTGCAGCCACGCTGCCTGGCTTTCTGATGTTAAAAGGACTGATTTGTTAAAGCCTCAAACAAACATATTGCCTACATGAGTTTTGTTTCCAAAAGCTGGTCTAGTTCTCCCAGGCAGAGCTGATGAAAAGGAGGTGTGGGGACCCATGCCACCCCTCTATAGAGGACCCCTATAAACTCACGTGCTGCCTGACCTTGGGCATTTAGCAGGAGGGGCTCTGTGACTGTGCCTCAAATCCTTCCAGGAAGTCCCACCAGCTTCGTCTGCCTGGTCTCCCGTGACACTCCAATGCTCTCAGGCAACTCCCAGGCTGGAACTCACTCAGCCAACCCCTGCATGCTGAGGCCTGTCATGTGCCAGGTATGTTCTAGGAGCTGGAGCAAATTAGACATGGTCCCTGTGCTCCCTGTACTTCCATTCAGGGAGGGAGAGCGATGTTAGCTCAAATCCTGATGGAAGTACTCACCTCCAACTGTAATATTCCGTCCTTAACCAAGAAAAATGCAATATTACAGGAGGAGGTGGGAGAGGACCCTGACAGGGTCTGGGAGGACAGAGCAGGCTTTTCTGACCTCTGAGCTGAGAGTAGAAGGATGTATGAAGAGGGCAATGCTGCTGGGGGTGGAGTCAGGGGCAAGAAGGATGTTTTACGGGAGGGAGCTGTATGTGTCAAGGTTCTGAGAGAGGAGGGAGCACGCCTATGCGGGGAGCAGACTGCCTAAGGCCTGGAGTGGAAACTGAGGCTGGAAATGGGGCAGCAGTTGGTCCAGAGCCCCTGCCTACCTCAGCGACTGTGCCCACAGTGCTCTCTCCACCCTGCACACCTGGTGCCCACAACTCCATGCACCTCCCTTCCCTTCCCTTCCCTTCCTGCCCAATCCCATATCCCTCCCTCCAAGAAACTTCCCTTATTCCCATACTTGTAAACATCCACTCCCTGCTCTGAGCCCTCTCCTGATATGGAGACACCAACAAGTCCACAAACCCAAGTTGGGCCTCCCTACTCACCTGACTGTGCCAGGGAGATGCCCAGACAAAGCGGCCCAGTCGCTGCCACAGTGGGGACACCAACACATCATGACTGCGAGCAGGTGATCGGTGCTGGCTTGAAGGTATGCAAGATGCCTTCCTCTCCCCAGTGGAGGCACCAAATACTCCCTGAGCCCCTACTCCACCCTGGGCATGACTCTAAGTCCTAGGGACGCAGGCGCGAGCTGAACAAGCCTATTCCTGCCTTCATGCGGCTTGTGCTCAAGAAGAAGGGGCAGAAATAAACAAACGTGTCTGATGCCAGGTGTCGGTAGGAGATTGAGAAACAAAGCAGGTTATTGAATAGGGCGTGCCGGGTGAGTGTGGTAGAATGGGCTTTTTATTAGAGAACATGGACTGTCTTCTGACAAAGCACCAACAAGACAGAGTCTTTCCATAGTGAGGGGCTGAGTTGTGAGAATACCTGAAGGTGGAGCAGTGCAGGCAGAGGGAGAGGCAAGTGCAAGGCCCTGGGGCAGGCCAGAGTGCAGCACGCCTGAGGGGTGGCATACATTTGGAATGAAGTGCAGGGGGCAGGTTAGGAGAGGAGGCTGGGGAGATGATGGAGGGTGTCTCAGGATTGTACCCCAGATTTAATTTATAGAGGCAATTGAGTGACAAGATAGAGAGAACCATGAGGGGAAGGACTGGATAGGGCCAGGACACAGAAGGAGTGAGGCAGAAGCCTAGGCCAGCAAAGCCCTCATTGTGGTTTCCTCGGGAAAGCCCAGGCCAGGCAGAGGAAACAGCCCAGGACTGGCTAGTCTGAATCGTGTCGGGGGAGCTCTGGGCTCTGGGGTGGTCTCTAGACGCTCGGTACCTGGTTTAGGGGTGGTTTAGTGCAGGGGAAATATTGGTTAGTGTGTGAGTGAGATAGGGGAGGTGAGTGGAGAGTGGACCCTGGACTGGTTGGTTACATGTGAGTGGTGGGCTCGCAGGCAAGTTGCTTTCTGGCCAGCAAGGTCCCCAAGATGGCAAAGCATCGTGAAATATAGAAAATACCAAACATGATTCATACAGGTGTCCAGACCGTGCAGGGCCTCGCAGGCCACGGGGAAGAGCTGGAATCCCCTCTCAAGGATATAGAGGCCTGTAGATCTACGTGGGAGATCTACCTGGGAGTGGCCGAGAAGCTACGGAAAGAGGCTGCCTGCGAGCTGAGTCCAGAGACAAGGGCAGGGAAGGGCGGCGCAGGAAGAGAGGGTAGTGGGAACAAGGACTCTAGGGCATGACTGTGCATCAGGAAGGGTGAGGGGTCTCAGGGTGTGTGGTCAGGTCAGCAGTGGGAAGTGGAGGCAGGAGCTGGGTTGCAGAGGGCTTGCCTGCCTGGAGGGTCATGGTTGAGATTGAAACCATAGCGCTGAGGCCCAAGAATCAGCTGCCAGAGGTCCCCAGGCTGGAGAGTGGCTGATCAGCTCTTTCCACTATAGGTTGTGATTCTTTCTTTTACGTTCTATGGTTAAGCTATACTTT
>NW_012103131.1:800537-801230 GCF_000951045.1 Mandrillus leucophaeus | reverse complement strand
CCCCCAGTCATGATAGATCCTAGTGCCTCTCACCCTATTCTATCTGCCTAAAAATACCCCGACACAGTGAAAGACATAGGCCAGAAGCTGAACACACACTACAGAACCCCGAAAGGGAGATGGGGCCCTCAGAGAAGGCAGAGGACGTTTGCAGAATCCTGAGCATGCTGGGAAAGGATGGTCGCACAGCTGTTCCCTAAGATTATTTGGTGTGGCTTTTCTGGCCTGGCCCAGCCCAGAGGCTCCACTGAAAGAGAAAGAGAATTTCCAGGTGGGTTGGGTGTTTTTTTGTTTTGTTTTTGTTTTTGTTTTTTGCCAGGAGACTTTCCCCTTGTCCTTGCTTTGCCCTTTCCTGTTGTGCAGGGGGCCACTCTCTGGCTTCAAGATGTGCCTCCTCTCTGTGGATCTGCACTGCACCTTGGATGGGACACTCAAAGCTGCTCGTCCCCAGGCAATTTTGCCTTCGGGAGATGTCCTCAGCCATGCCAGCCTGGTGCCCGAGCCCACTCAGGTGCCACCCTGCCATCTCACGGGCTTATCCTGGGGCACTCCCTACAGGGAAAACACACAGACAAAGGGCACCTTAGCTCCCTGGCCCTGGACTGCAGGGGCTGTCATTGGAGCCCTGCACATATATGAGCCGTGGATGCATCTTCACAAAACCACAGTCAGAGGGAGAAGGGGACTAGCCCA
>NW_012103131.1:794298-796542 GCF_000951045.1 Mandrillus leucophaeus | reverse complement strand
AAGAGGGGAGTTATGTGAACTAGAATGTGGATCTCCTCACTCCCAGCCAGTGATTTCTTGTTTTCACAATGAGCCCCAGCGTTGCTTTGTTTGTTTTGTGTAACTCGGTCTTCTGCGTTACTTGCAGCACAAAGTACTCTTTTCCTCAAGTAATTAAAAAACACTTAGATTAATATAATGATCCAAGGGCACCCTGCAGAACAACATCATTCCAATTCCTCCTCATTTTTGTGGGGCAGGGAGTGGAGGTTAGATAATTGTGCATTCACTCATTCAGTCATTCACTCATCCAACTTCGTTCCCCAGATGAGGCAGGGAAAGTGTAAGGGGATGTGATTCATTCCGTCCAGGAACCAGCACAGCCAAGCAGCCACTCAGCTGAGACTTGAAGGATGAGGAGGGGCTCGTTATTCAGGAGATGGCAGAGAGCACCCCACACAGAGGGACAAGGGAACAGAGTCTGGAGGTAGCCAACCTAGGGCATGTTGGAAAATTTCTATGGCTACAGGGCCTTAGTGCATTTGGTAAAATTGACGTGATCATATTGCCAACTGCCCTTTCCCCAGCAAACTCCTGTTTACCCTTTAAGTCCCAATTCAGGCATCACCTCTTCCAGGAAGCCTTCCTGCCTGTCAGAGTTGGATGTTCCTTACTCTGTCTGCATAGCCCACATGTTCTGGCAGGGGTGGGGAGATGAGCTGACATCTGCTGCTTGCACTATGAGCTTCTGCAGGGTGCAGGTTGGGTGGTGCTCTTTCTAGAATCCTTAGCCCTTGGCACAGGACTGAAACAGGCCAAACATCATAGCCATGACCCTGAGGGCTTGTCAGGAGGATTACAGGAAGCCAACTTTTTGTAAAGGGTTGCACGGCGGCAGTAAATGTCTGCTATGTTCTTACCAAACATTTGTCAAATAAACAAATAAATTCTGTAATATTTTACCTTTCTTCTTATTAAGAGATATTTCAGAGCCACACTGGATGAGAAGCCGGGGCGGAGGTGGGCATTATTCTCTGCTCCCCTCATCCCTCAGCCCATGGAAAGGCTTGGGGTAGTAATTGCAGAAGGGGAAAGAACTTTTAAACGTCTCTCCTTTTGTTTTATTGTCAAATGATAGCATTGTTCACAGTTTTTGAAATGCTGAAAGCAAGTTTGCAAACTCTTTCTGCAGAAACAAGGTGGGGGGTGTATGAGTGTGTGTGAGTGTGTGTGATCTCTGTTCCTCTACAGTAACGGGGGTGTGTATGCATGTGTATGAGTGTGTGTGATTTTTGTTCCTCTACAATAATGGGAGTGTGTGTGTGTGTGTGTGTATGAGTGTGTGTGATCTGTGTTCCTCGGCAATAATGGTGGTGAATGCGTGAGAGTGTGTGTGTGTGTGTGTGTGAGATTTCTGTTCCTCTGCAATAATGGGGGTGTGTGTGAAAATGTGTATGATCTCTGTTTCTTTACAATAATGGTTGTGTGTGTATGTGTGTGATCTCTGTTTCTCCACAATAATGGGGGGGGTGTGTGTGAGTATGTGTGCTCTCTGTTCCTCTGCAATAATGGGTGTGAGTATGAGTGTATATGAGTGTGTGTGGTATCTGCTCCTCTACAATAACTGAGGTGTGTGTGAGTGTGTATGAGTGTGTGTGAGATCTCTGTCTGTTTCTCTGCAATAACGGGGATGTGTGTATGTGAGTGTGTATGAGTGTGTATGATCTCTGTCTGTTCCTCTACAATTAAGTGACCAGAAGCAGGTGGTTTCAAAGGTGAATTAATTCTCTGCTGGAAAAATTGGGCTGGAAAAATCTAGTCATTAGGAAACCAGGTGAGCAAGAAATGTAACTTCTGCTCAATGAAAGTGAACTGAATTTCTATCGAGTCCCCCTTTTTCTAAAACTCATTTTCAACTAACTCAGTGCTCTGTCAGCCAACCCTGGGGCTGTACTTGGGGCTTACATGTGGCTAATATTTCAGGCAACGGGGTCTGGTCCTTGTCATCTCACCGCCTGGCCACCAACATGCCCTTATTCCCTGCTGGTCTCAGTTCCTGAGCCAGTACTGATGATCCATGGAGACCCTGCCTCGCTCCTACCTCCCAGCTCAACCACACGGTCTCTCTCCATCTCCACCCCACCACCACTCCTACTGTCTCCAGCGCCTCTTCAACACCCAGGAACCATCTGGCTGCGTCTATACCTCTCTGGGGACTCTCAACCTCCCTGCACCAAGACACCCACATCTGGCTGTTTCTGCCCT
>NW_012103131.1:736089-794248 GCF_000951045.1 Mandrillus leucophaeus | reverse complement strand
GGAGGCCTGCAGACCCTCTGGAAAAGGTGACACTGGTGCCCACTGGCACCCAATACATTATCTAATGCCGCTGGGCTTGAAGCACCGTGTCCCCTGTCTCTTATACACATCTAGATGTGTATAAGAGACAGGTGTGTGGTCAGGTCAGCAGTGGGAAGTGGAGGCAGGAGCTGGGTTGCAGAGGGCTTGCCTGCCTGGAGGGTCATGGTTGAGATTGAAACCATAGCGCTGAGGCCCAAGAATCAGCTGCCAGAGGTCCCCAGGCTGGAGAGTGGCTGATCAGCTCTTTCCACTATAGGTTGTGATTCTTTCTTTTACGTTCTATGGTTAAGCTATACTTTCTCCCTCCAGGATCCTGAGAATTCCTGAGGCCAGAGCCTGCTCTTGTCTCAACGTGAATCCATGAATCCTCCTTAAACCAGGCCCCATGCTGTGTGCTTTACATGCGTCAGGTCACATTGTGTCATTTCAGCACCTGCCAGCCCTCTGGGATAGGTGCAGTCTCTGCCTTTATTGAAGGTAACTAAAGCTCAGAAGTAAATCATGTGCCTAAGGCCATGAAGCTAATATAACATGGAGTCAAGACTCAGATGCACCCACTGGTGTCCCCGTGAATGTTTAGCCAGTTCTCCAGGAAAAGAGAACTGATTGTTAGTGTTTGTCAATTTCTATGGCATAAACACTCCCACCATGGCTGATTCCAAGCTGCCAGCGTGAGCTCATGGAAGGTGGAGTTGGGGAGCAACCATTAAACAGTATTTCCACCAGGAGGATATTACAGACATAAATAACCTCAAAAGCATAGATCAAGAGTTGGCAAACTTGGCCTGGGCTATGGGTCAAATCTAGTGCTACATGTTTACAAATAGTTTTACGGGAGCACAGCCATGCCCATTCTTTTATGGCTCCTTTTACCTTAAAACAGCAGAGCTAAATAGTGTGTCAGAGACCAGAAAGCCTAAAATACTTTCTATCTGCGCTTTCATAGAAAAACTTTGGAAACCTCTGATACAGATGGTAATACAATGTTATAAAATAACTAGGAAATGATGAGTTTTGAGTATTTATTTTCTGTTTTTGATATAATTTATTTAATTGCAATTTTCTACAATTTCATTTTTAATATGTATTTAAAAACCAGCTGCAAAACACCTACAAATTTACTTTCGCAGGCTGGAAGGATCCCACTCCAGCACACCACTGAATTATGTCTGCCTCCAAATCATGTGCTCTTTTCTTGACACATTTTCTCCATGAATGAATGGGCGAATGAATGAGTGAAAGCACGCATGCATGAACAGACAAGCGGTCAGCCTGGAAGAGAAGGGCCCTCGGCCTGCATGTTGGGAAATGTTGCAGACTTCAGTAAGAGCACGGATGCCTTTGACAAAGGCCTGATGACAGGAAGAATGAAACTCAACTGACCTATTTAAAGCAGTTAGAGGAAGAATGGAGACTTAGCAGGTCAGAGAGGGAAGCTAGAGAAGCGGCCTTCATAGAGCAATCAGGGCTAATTTTCCACGAGCAGAACCAGGATCAACAGGGCACCACAAAAGGTCTGTGTCCACCTCAGTGCAAGGCCTGTGGGTCCCATTATCAATAGAAATGAAAGTCTAATTAATAGACACTGTTTTGCCCCATGCTGAATGCACAAAAATCTAACTTGGTTCTTTAAGAAGTGGAGGAGCAGAAGTGGCTTGTGTGAGGCACTTTTAAAGTTTTCTTTAGTAGAAACCTTTATGCCTAACAGGAAATCATTTGAAGTGAAAATGACATAAGCAGAATTATCAGGTCTAAGAGCATGTGACTTGACCCTGTCTTTAGCAAGGGCTGTCTCCGGAATAAAGTTGCCTACACTTGAGGTGCTACACACACATGCAAACACACACACGCACACATTCACACAAATACACACACACACACACATGCAAACACACACACGCACACATTCACACAAATACACACACACACACACATGTTATACACATCGAGATGTGTATAAGAGACAGAAACAGAGATTCCTCCTGAAGGCAAAGGAGCCACACACTACAGAACCCCGAAAGGGAGATGGGGCCCTCAGAGAAGGCAGAGGACGTTTGCAGAATCCTGAGCATGCTGGGAAAGGATGGTCGCACAGCTGTTCCCTAAGATTATTTGGTGTGGCTTTTCTGGCCTGGCCCAGCCCAGAGGCTCCACTGAAAGAGAAAGAGAATTTCCAGGTGGGTTGGGTGTTTTTTTGTTTTGTTTTTGTTTTTGTTTTTTGCCAGGAGACTTTCCCCTTGTCCTTGCTTTGCCCTTTCCTGTTGTGCAGGGGGCCACTCTCTGGCTTCAAGATGTGCCTCCTCTCTGTGGATCTGCACTGCACCTTGGATGGGACACTCAAAGCTGCTCGTCCCCAGGCAATTTTGCCTTCGGGAGATGTCCTCAGCCATGCCAGCCTGGTGCCCGAGCCCACTCAGGTGCCACCCTGCCATCTCACGGGCTTATCCTGGGGCACTCCCTACAGGGAAAACACACAGACAAAGGGCACCTTAGCTCCCTGGCCCTGGACTGCAGGGGCTGTCATTGGAGCCCTGCACATATATGAGCCGTGGATGCATCTTCACAAAACCACAGTCAGAGGGAGAAGGGGACTAGCCCAGGGTCATTCCATTGAGTTGAAGTAAAACCAGGCCAGGACTCCAGGTCTCCTGTCTGCCAGGCCTCCCAGAAACCAAACAGAACCCAGCTGCCAGGAAGAAACTGTCCTCTCCCTTCCTACTTTCATATTTTCCATAATGACGGACGTCATCAACACAAACTTTCAAAACAATACAAAGGGCATAGCTATTGCTTCTTATGGAGGGGGTGAGAAGGAAAGAGAAACTTTATACATAATAATTTTTTGCTATCAAATGAGAGATGCAGGTGACGAGCAGAGGCCAGAGCATGGCACATTTAATTTAAGCCATGGCAGCGAGGGGCAGCCTCCATTACAGCCATAATAAATTACATACAAGTGCCACCGAACAATAACAAAAACTGTGGGCCATCTATTTCAGTTCCATTTACAAGAAATCAATATCAATACTTAATGCAATACTGGTGAAAAATGAGCAGAGATACAGAAAGCATAATAAACCAGGAATGGAAGGCTCTCAGCATTTCACTTTGGAAGAAAAAACGAACTGTCTATATTTTCATGTTGAGGGATATTTCATTGAAACCATGCGTTGGAGGTATGAGGGTTTTCCAGATCTAACTTTAAAATATCCTCTTTATTTAATTAAGAAAGTTCTTTAAATGGTGGATTACTAGCTGGATAAAACTCACGTGTATGGAAAGAGGCATTTCATCTTTCCCAATGCACTGGGCATCTTTCACCAAATTTTCTTTCTTATAATAGCCTCAGTTGGATTATGCACATGCTGTGCCGTGTTTATGCTGTTTTTAACAGCCTAGCTTTGTGTTTTGGGGAAGTACCTGGGGTCAAAAAGTACCTGGTGTCGAACCAGATAAATGCAGGCAGCCAGCTCAGGTGTCTGGTAGGGAAGCCACATAACAATCCCGTGTTCCACCTGCTTATGTGGACAACACATCCAGAAGCCCAACCCAAACGCAGGTGGACCTGGTCACTGCCCCTTTACCTGGACACCTGCCAGGCAGACACCTGCCATCTCACTGTGGACTGTCCATGGCCATTCAGTTTGACCATCAGAGCCTGGGTGTCTTGGCCATGGCCCTGGTTTTCCCCATCAGAAGGCCCAGTAGGAGGCCTGTGTGATCCCAGAGGTGGACAGGAGCTAGAACCTCCATGCCAACCCAGGCAGGACAGCACTTCTCAATCACCAGCAATAGCTGGACACCCAGCCTCTACTGCGTGGCCTGAGAATATATCAAGTCATTTTACTTCCCTGAATGCCACTCTAATGGTGCAGCGCCAGCTGTCCCTTCCTGGTGCTTAGCGTATCCTGGAAAGGTCTCTTGGGCAGATTCTAAAACTTTTAGGTTATTTTCATTATTAAAATTGTGTCCAGTTTAAAACTCCAACCTCATGCCCAACTTGAAGCTTCCTCCTCACCCTTCTCTGTCCAGGTTGAGGCTCCAGGGACTGCAAGGAGAAGGGAGTTCCTTCTCGCCTTGGAGTGGGGTGTATTAGTTCATCTTCATGCCACTGATAAAGACATACCCAAGACTGGGAAGAAAAAGAGGTTTACTGGACTCACAGTTCCACATGGCTGAGGAGGCCTCACAATCATAGTGGAAGGCAAGGAAGAGCAAGTCACATCTTACATGGATGGCAGCAGGCAGAGAGAGAGCTTGTGTAGGGAAACTTCCCCATATAAAACCATCAGATCTCCTGAGACTTATTCACTATCACGAGAATAGCATGGGAAACACCTGCCCCCATGATTCAACCAGCTCCCACTGGGTCCCTCCCGCAACATGTGGGAATTCAAGATGAGATTTGGGTGGGGACACAGCCAAACCATATCATGGGGCATCCCTCAGTGCCCAGAGGAAGGGGAGGAGACTACGAAGACCAGATGTTGGGCGGCACACCTGAGTGCATAACTGTGAGAGTAACAAAGACAGGGAGGAGGCATAGGCTTGAAGGGGACTGGAGAAAGCATCCATGGGTGCTTGAGACAATGTGACTCTGAAGAGCCTGGGAGATATTCAGGTGGAGACAGCAGTGTGTTTGGGGGCTGGGGATGCCAACTTGAGTCTCCAGTGTGGCATGCGAGTGGAAGTCGCCGTTGGGATGGATGGGCGCAGCAGCTGGGCCTCACTAGGACTCGGCCCTCTCCATATGGGGAGCTGTCCTGGCGCTCACACCTGAACCTGCAGTCCAGCCCACAGTACCTCGCTGTATCTTGTGTCTCATTCTCTGTGTCATGCATGTGTCACAGGTTCCCCAAGTTCGAAGAGGGGAGTTATGTGAACTAGAATGTGGATCTCCTCACTCCCAGCCAGTGATTTCTTGTTTTCACAATGAGCCCCAGCGTTGCTTTGTTTGTTTTATGTAACTCGGTCTTCTGCGTTACTTGCAGCACAAAGTACTCTTTTCCTCAAGTAATTAAAAAACACTTAGATTAATATAATGATCCAAGGGCACCCTGCAGAACAACATCATTCCAATTCCTCCTCATTTTTGTGGGGCAGGGAGTGGAGGTTAGATAATTGTGCATTCACTCATTCAGTCATTCACTCATCCAACTTCGTTCCCCAGATGAGGCAGGGAAAGTGTAAGGGGATGTGATTCATTCCGTCCAGGAACCAGCACAGCCAAGCAGCCACTCAGCTGAGACTTGAAGGATGAGGAGGGGCTCGTTATTCAGGAGATGGCAGAGAGCACCCCACACAGAGGGACAAGGGAACAGAGTCTGGAGGTAGCCAACCTAGGGCATGTTGGAAAATTTCTATGGCTACAGGGCCTTAGTGCATTTGATAAAATTGACGTGATCATATTGCCAACTGCCCTTTCCCCAGCAAACTCCTGTTTACCCTTTAAGTCCCAATTCAGGCATCACCTCTTCCAGGAAGCCTTCCTGCCTGTCAGAGTTGGATGTTCCTTACTCTGTCTGCATAGCCCACATGTTCTGGCAGGGGTGGGGAGATGAGCTGACATCTGCTGCTTGCACTATGAGCTTCTGCAGGGTGCAGGTTGGGTGGTGCTCTTTCTAGAATCCTTAGCCCTTGGCACAGGACTGAAACAGGCCAAACATCATAGCCATGACCCTGAGGGCTTGTCAGGAGGATTACAGGAAGCCAACTTTTTGTAAAGGGTTGCACGGCGGCAGTAAATGTCTGCTATGTTCTTACCAAACATTTGTCAAATAAACAAATAAATTCTGTAATATTTTACCTTTCTTCTTATTAAGAGATATTTCAGAGCCACACTGGATGAGAAGCCGGGGTGGAGGTGGGCATTATTCTCTGCTCCCCTCATCCCTCAGCCCATGGAAAGGCTTGGGGTAGTAACTGCAGAAGGGGAAAGAACTTTTAAACGTCTCTCCTTTTGTTTTATTGTCAAATGATAGCATTGTTCACAGTTTTTGAAATGCTGAAAGCAAGTTTGCAAACTCTTTCTGCAGAAACAAGGTGGGGGGTGTATGAGTGTGTGTGAGTGTGTGTGATCTCTGTTCCTCTACAGTAACGGGGGTGTGTATGCATGTGTATGAGTGTGTGTGATTTTTGTTCCTCTACAATAATGGGAGTGTGTGTGTGTGTGTGTGTATGAGTGTGTGTGATCTGTGTTCCTCGGCAATAATGGTGGTGAATGCGTGAGAGTGTGTGTGTGTGTGTGTGTGAGATTTCTGTTCCTCTGCAATAATGGGGGTGTGTGTGAAAATGTGTATGATCTCTGTTTCTTTACAATAATGGTTGTGTGTGTATGTGTGTGATCTCTGTTTCTCCACAATAATGGGGGGGGTGTGTGTGAGTATGTGTGCTCTCTGTTCCTCTGCAATAATGGGTGTGAGTATGAGTGTATATGAGTGTGTGTGGTATCTGCTCCTCTACAATAACTGAGGTGTGTGTGAGTGTGTATGAGTGTGTGTGAGATCTCTGTCTGTTTCTCTGCAATAACGGGGATGTGTGTATGTGAGTGTGTATGAGTGTGTATGATCTCTGTCTGTTCCTCTACAATTAAGTGACCAGAAGCAGGTGGTTTCAAAGGTAAATTAATTCTCTGCTGGAAAAATTGGGCTGGAAAAATCTAGTCATTAGGAAACCAGGTGAGCAAGAAATGTAACTTCTGCTCAATGAAAGTGAACTGAATTTCTATCGAGTCCCCCTTTTTCTAAAACTCATTTTCAACTAACTCAGTGCTCTGTCAGCCAACCCTGGGGCTGTACTTGGGGCTTACATGTGGCTAAGATGTCAGGCAACGGGGTCTGGTCCTTGTCATCTCACCGCCTGGCCACCAACATGCCCTTATTCCCTGCTGGTCTCAGTTCCTGAGCCAGTACTGATGATCCATGGAGACCCTGCCTCGCTCCTACCTCCCAGCTCAACCACACGGTCTCTCTCCATCTCCACCCCACCACCACTCCTACTGTCTCCAGCGCCTCTTCAACACCCAGGAACCATCTGGCTGCGTCTATACCTCTCTGGGGACTCTCAACCTCCCTGCACCAAGACACCCACATCTGGCTGTTTCTGCCCTGCAGCTCTGGCACCGTAATGAGTCAAGGGCAGTTCTGAGATTTCACATGCTCCCAGGCCTTCCCCGGGGAATGGGAGGTGTGTGTCTCCTCTGCTTTCAGTCCCCAAATCCAGAGAGCGGTCTGCTTCTCCTTCCCTTCCCACAAGCACCAAAGCTCTCTCTTCTTCTCTCACTGATTTGCATTCTTTCAAATATTTTCCTGTGCTTAGACCTAGGCTGCTGGAAGTCAAAAGCAGATTATTTGAAGTTTTGCTCTTCTGCTGCCTATACTAGGAGACGGAAGAAGGACAGGAGGAAATGCCAGAGAAAGAAGCATGGGTAACATCACAGAATACTACCCCCTACTCGGGTGGCAAGACAAGTTCAGGCTCCTCAGGTTTAAGTGGATACCCAGTCCCGTGGTGCTGCCGGACAGCTGTCTTGGGTACATCTGGCTGCCACCACGTGCTGGCTAAGACATGGGGGGAACCCTGGGGAGCACTCATACCTGGCTTGCCTCTCAGCTGTTTCTTCCTCCCTGTGTGACAGATCAAGCACTTCCCCCCGAACCCTGGCTCCTAACCAGGACTGCTGGGGCCACAGCGATAGCGTGAGAAGCAATCAGGGCTTGGGACCCGAAAAGAACCACAGAGACTCCCCACTGGCCCCACATTTATTCTCTGCCACGTGGTCTGGATGGAAAACTAGAGAGAGTGTGGACAGCACTTGCCACTTGCCTCCGCTGAAAAAGTAACTCTAACCCTCTTCCCCAAACTCAGACTGTTCCAGAACAGCCGGAGGCGCAGAGCCACACGCTCCTCTCAGTGAGCCTGCCAGTGAGGCTGAGTTGCACTAAAGAGATTGTGCAGGTGCCGCCAGCTTCCCAAAGGCAGACTCTTCCTATGGCTGCAAACGCTCCTCTAAGAACTCACCCACCCTCACAACTTGACCAACGTTCTCTGCAACTTCCTGGAAGATGAAAACATGCCCTCCAGCCCTAGCTCTTCTCAGGTTTACTTTCTGACACCCCCCTTCCCAGAGAGCTCCCATTCTCCCAGGGGCCTCCCTTTCCAGGGGCCAGCACTCAACCTTTGTCTCCTCCCAACAAAACCTAAGAGAGGGCTCCCTGACCGCCGGCCCAAAGGCCTGGGTCCCGGGCTGCTCAGTCCTTCCATTTTGTTTGCCGCAGCTGAGCCCACTGTTCCCCAGTGGATCCGGCTTCCAGTGCCACCACCTTCCCTTCCAGGAAGTCCCAGCCAGGAGATGAACTACAAAGGCAGCCCCCTCCCCCATCACCATTACTGTCACTGACTGGCCCTGGGCCTTCATGCTCTTCCAGGTTCTGGGTGGACGGTGGCCAGGGAAAATGCAGGGGGTGGGGTGCCGCGACAGGGGATTCACATGCAGCCCAGATCTGCTGCGTCCCAGGGTCTGCGCTGGAAAGTGAATTGTTTCTTGTTCTTTTTTTTCTTTGTTATGTGCTCTAGGGAATAAAAGGAATTTTATTCCTTACACCCACCTCACCCCCAGTGGGACCAGACTCTTCCTGTCTGAGATTTCCTCACTCCCTGTGGGGTTCAAGGGGGTACAGACACAGGTTTTGGGGGTTTTAATCTCCAAAGAGAACTTGTCAGGACCTCCAAGAGACCTCCCTAAACAGAACCTGTTTTTGAATAACCCGAGGACATTTCTCTAGGTCATCTCTGAGGGCAGGGGAGGGTCAGGCTCTCGGTTTCAAAGATAGGTTGGGGATGGGGGCCCACCTGGACTGGAACAGGATGCACTTTGGGGGTCCTGTGAGTGGTGGGCACTGGCACCTCACCCACCTGTGGAGACAGTGCCAGAAGCCCCTTGTGGCCTTGCTTACGATCACAACCTCTGAGAAACCTTCCAGTGGACTGGGGGAACCCGGGCGAGGAGTTATCGGTAGTGAGTGAATGGCCCTGGCCTGACCTGCCTGAGGCCTCACCTCCCGAGGCCTCACTTGCCCGTTCTTGAATTGCTTACCCGCTGAATCGCAACAAAGTCCCCGGGAAGAGAAGAGTGGCCCTGGGTGACTGCTGGGGGATTCTTGCCAAGTGGTCAAGTTGGAAGCAGGTGGGATTTCATGTGGAAACATAAAGAAAGAAAACGTTTCTTTGCATCTCAAGTCTGAGGGTGGGATTCATGTTTGGCAAATGTTATCCCACCTCTCCTATGATTCCCATTTTACAAATGAGGAAATTAAGGCTCAAGGAAAGTGAGTAATCCCCAAGTTCACAGAGTACAGTCAAATGCAACTTGGTCTGACTACAAAGAACATGCTTTTTCAGGCTCCCTGTATAGTTAGCAGACATCAGTTAGCACAAAGCTGTTTAGTGACAGGGTCCAGGGCAACATCTGGAACCATGCTCCTTTCAGAAATGGGGCGATTCTCTCTGGAGTCATCCTCTGGCGAACAGACTGGTCCCAGAGGTTCTTCTAGACCTGCAGCTGGATGCCCTCAGCTCTCTAAGTCACTATCCCCCACCTGTGGACTTGGTACAGTGAGGCAGGATTTATCCTTCTCATGAAAATTTTGAGAATGACATGAGAAAATGCATAGAAGCACTTTAGAAATTAAAAGTGATTGTGTTAGGCTAATAATGCCCTCACTGAAGTACATCTACATCCCCATCCTTGAAACCTGAGACTGTTACCTTATATGACATTAAAAAGGTTGAACCCTTACAGATATGATGTGATTAGATTAAGGATCTTGAGACAGACATTATCTTGGATTATTTGGATGGTCCTTAAAGTCAAACACGTGCATCCTCATCTGAGGGGCAGAGGAAGATTTTATACACAGACACAGAGGAGAAGGAGGTGTGACCACAGAGGCAGAGTCTGGGGTGACATGGCCACAAGCCAAGGACTGCCAGCAGCCACCCCAGCTGGAGGAGGTAAGGAATGGCTTCTTGCCTGGAACCTCCAGAGAAAGCACAGCTCTGCGGGCACCTTGATTCCAGCCCAATGATATATATGTTAGTCCATTTTCACACTGCTGATAAAGGCATACCTGAGACTGGGTAATTTATTTAAGAAAGAGGTTTAAAGGACTTACAGTTCCACGTGGCTGGGGAGGCCTCACAATCATGGTACAAGGCAAGGAGGAGCAAGTAACTTCTTACATGGATGGCAGCAGGCAAAGAGAGCTTGTGCAGGGAGGAGACCTCCGTTTTAAAAACCATCAGATCTCATCAGACTCACTCACCATCATGAGAACAGCAGGGGAACAACCTGCCCCCATGATTCAATCATCTCCTACCGAGTCCCTCCCACAACATGTGGGAATTATGGAAGCTACAAGGTGAGATTTAGGTGGGAACACAGAGCCAAACCATATCATTCCTCCCCTGCCCCCCTCCCCAGATCTCGTGTCTTCACATTTCAAAACCAATCATGCCTTTCCAATAGTCCCCTAAAGTCTTAATTCATTTCAGCATTAACTCAAAAGTCCACAGTCTAAAGTCTCATCTGAGACAAGGCAAGTCTCTTCTGCTTATCAGCCTGTAAAATCAAAAGCAAGTTAGTTACTTCCTAGATACAATGGGAGTATAGTCATGGGTAAATATAACTGTTCCAAATGGGAGAAACTGGCTAAAACAAAGGAGTTACAGGCCCCATGCAAGTCCAAAATCCAGTGGGGCAGTCCAATCTTAAAGCTCCAAAACGATCTCCTTTGACTCCATGTCTTGCATCCAGGTCACAGTGATGCAAGAAGTGGGTTCCCATGGTCTTGGGCAGCTCCAACCCTGTGGCTTTGCAGGGTATAGGCCCCCTCCTCACTGCTTTTATGGTATCGAGTGTCTGCGGCTTTTCCAGGCACATTGTGCAAGCCATCAGTGGATCTACCATTCTGAGGTCTAGAGAACAGCAATGACCCTCTTCTCACAGCTCCACTAGGTGGTACCCCAGTGGGGACTCTGTGTGGGGCCTCCAACCCCACATTTCCCTTCCACACTGCCCTAGGAGAGGTTCTCCATGAGGGCCCCTCCCCTGCAGCAAACCTGCCTGGGCATCCACATGTTTCCATACATTCTCTGAAATCTAGGCAGAGGTTCCCAAACTTCAGTTCTTGACTTCTGTGAACCCACAGGCTCAACATCATGTGGAAGCTGCCAAGTCTTGGGGCTTTCACCCTCTGAACTAACAACCTAAGCCATACCTTGGCCTCTTTTAGTCATGGCTGGAGTGGCTGGGATACAGGGCAGCAAGTCCCTAGACTGCACACAGCAGAGGGACTGTGGGCAAGGCCCATGAAACCATTTTTTCCTCCTAAACCTCTGGGCCTGTGATGTGAGGGGCTGCCACAAAGTTCTCTGACATGCCCTGGAGATAGTTTCCCTATTCTCTTGGGGATTAACATTCCACTCCTCATTACTTACATAAATTTCTGCAGCCAGCTTGAATTTCTCCTCAGAAATCTTTTCTATCATGTTGTCAGACTGCAAATTTTCCAAATTTTTATGCTCCGCTTCCCTTATAAAACTGAATGTCTTTAGCAATGCCCAAGTCACCTCTTGAATGCTTTGCTGCTTAGAAATCTCTTCTGCCAGATACCCTAAATTATCTCTCTCAAGTTCAAAGTTCCACAAATCTCTAGGGCAGGGACAAAAGGCTGCCAGTCTCTTTGCTAAAACATAACAAGAGTCACCTTTGCTCCATTTCCCAACAAGTTCCTCATGTCCATCTGAGACCATCTCAGCCCGGGTTTCAATGTCCATATTGCTATCAGGCTTGTGGTCAAAGCCATTCAACAAGTCTCTAGGGAGTTCCAAACTTTCCCACATTTTCCTGTCTTCTTCTGAGCCCTGCAAACTGTTCCAACCTCTGCCTGTTACCCAGTTCCAAAGTCACTTCCACATTTTCAGGTATCTTTTCAGCAGCACCCCACTCTACTGGTACCAATTCAGTGTATTAGTTCATTTTCACACTGCTGATAAAGACATACCTAAGACTGGGTCATTTATACAGGAAAGCGGTTTAATGGATTTACAGTTCCTTGTGGCTGGGGAGGCCTCACAATCATGGCACAAGGCAAGAAGGAGCAAGTCATGTCTTACATGAATGGCAGCAGGCAAAGAGAGCTTGTGCAGGGAGACTCCCATTTAAAACCATCAGATTTCATGAGACAGACTCACCATCATGAGACAGCATGGGAAAGACCCACTCCATTGATTCAATCATCTCCCACCAAGTCCCTCCCACAGCATGTGGGAATTGTGGGAGCTACAAGATGAGATTTGGGTGGGGACACAGAGCCAAACCATATCACTATTGATCTCAGACATCTGGCCCCGAGAACGGTGAGAAAATAAATTTCTGTTGTTTAAAGCCACCAAGTTTGTGATCATCTGTTAAAGCAGCCCTAGAAAATAAACAGAAAAAGGGAATAACACTCTTGGCAAAATGGATGTTCTGAGGTGATCATAGAGAAAATTCGAACCAATCACACCTTCACTGCACAAGGACTAATTTGGGAAACTGGAAGTTCCCTGTCACAAAAGCTCAAGTCACTGGACAATTCCCAAAACTTTCATTTCTTCTCCCTCAATATCCTCATGAAGACGGGGCTTGTGTTAACTCTCACATGCTGATTGCACAAGTACAAAATAGCACAAGGCCTTTAGAGGGAAATTTGGCAACAAATTCCCTTGGCCCAGCCATTGCACTACTAGAATTTTTCCTAATGATACACTGACCTCCACCAAATGTGCACTCCTGGGAGTGTTTGAATACACTAATGCATATCCACTCAATAGAGTTAATAAACATACATATGTATACACATATATACATGTTATATACATACACATGTGCTCATTTTCATAAAAAGACACACAGAATGATAAACCAAAATCCAATAAAAATGTCTACCTATAGGGAGTAATTAGGAATGGGGTGGAGAGAGGAGGTTTGGGGTGAGATTTCTCTGAGTATTCCTTTTTACATGGTTTTGGCTTTTGAACCATGGCATGTTTTACATATTTAAAAAATACTAAGTAAAAAAGGATAAACAAAAGCAAACCCTAAAATCTAATATAAACAGAAACAAATTCTATCTGCATATCAAACTTATAACCATTCAGAAAAAAGCATTAGTTCAAGTAATTGTTGATCTCAGTGCTCTGACTCTACACACTTAGTGGGATGTATTCAAAGCATAAGAATAGCTACAAAAAAATCTTGCACTTTAACTTGGTGAGTTTGTTGGTGGTAGTGCTCTTGGGATAGTAATTCTGACACTATTTTGCATACCTCGAGGATGAGCAACTAGACTGATGTAGGTGAGAAGCACAGTTGTCATTGGGAGAAGGAAATTACATATATGAAAGAGAGATAGTATCAGTATGCACATGTGATTTGTAAAAATACAAAGTGCATTAAGGGCCCTGCTTCTTGGTTCCTCCCTATGTCCACACCCTTTGCCACATGACTTTGTAGTTTCTCCCACTAAAGAGGCAGAGGATACCTCCCTGTCCTTGCCTTTGGGGTGACTATGTGACTTGCTGTGGCTGACAGAGTGTGAGTGAATATGATGTAGTCAAACGCTTGTAAAGTGCATATGCAGTTGGGCTTGCCCATTTGGGTCTCTGCCATGACCATAAGAACATGCCCAGCCTAGCCCATTGATCCCAGGAGGATGAGAGGCACATGAAGCAGAGATGAACCAACCCTGCTGAGCCCAGCCTAGATGGTCTGGTCCCTGGCAGATTCCCAGACACACGAATGAGCCTAGCCATGATCAGCTGATCTCCAGTCAACCTGAAGGCTCAGGAGAATAAATGATTTTTCTTTTAAGCCACTGAGTTTTAGGGTGGTTCGTTAAGTAGCAAAATCAACCCCTTTAGAAGAAAATTTGGCAACAAATTCCCTTGGCTCAGCCATTACACTACTAGAGTTTTCTAGAGGATACACTCACCTCCCCAAAATGCACTTTCTTAGCTTTTGTCATTTAGTGGGATTGGTGGGATGGAGCAACAGAAATACCATCAGTAGGCTGGTGGTATAGCACAACAGAAATAAAGGAAAACAAGGGCTGGAAGGGTGGTCAGCGATCCTGGGCCTGCACAGGATATGACACGATATAGGAACATCACAAACAGCAGCAGTTCCTTCCCTTTCCCTTTGACAAACACACTAGAAAAAAACAAACAAACAAAACACTTGACCTACTGATAGTGTTTGAATCCAAGAATTGCATTTCATTTGAGAGCTAAGGCCAAGGCCTGAACAAAGAGGGCAGTGGTGAGCTCTGTTGCTGTGGATTCAAGACAACACAAACTTGCAGGGAATACATAAACTCTAATTTTATGTCTTAATGATATGTTAAGAATAAGATTATGATTGTTGCATTTTTGAGTAGAACATAAGGTCATTTCGTACAATCCCTCATTTTATAAATGAAAAAACTGAGGCCCAGAGAAGCCAAAGACACAGCAAGGGTGCAGCAGAGCCAGATTGGAATATGGGTCTGGTCACTGCCTCTTCCTGCCCCTCTAGGCTATCCCCAAAGGGTACAGAATCCTCCTCTTCATCATAAGGGGAAGATATTTTGTGAGACAGCCCAAGACTGATACTAGATGCTCCAAGCTTCTGTCCTGTTTCATCTTTAACTGAGCACCAGGCATCAGGTTTACACTTCCATGTCACCATCATCTTAAACCTGAAGTCTCTATTAAGCTCCGCCCAGGAAACCAGTCACCTCCTCTGTAGAAACACTTTATGTTCTCAAGGTGCTGGTGCCACCGGCTGACCCCAAGAGGTGTCGTCAGCAGGCAGTGCCATCTGATCTGGCCCTCTGTTCCCTCTTTTTCTTTTAGTTGTGTATCTGTTGCATGCATATCACTCTCCCCTTGTTCCACCCCCACAAAGAAGCAAGATGCAGATAATGTGACAAAATAAAATAACATTTAAAAGAGAAAAAAGATTGAGAATCATTTCAATAGGCTCTGGCCTGGCTGGTGTGTGCTGATGGAATCAGGGAGCACTCTCAGGAGGTGTCTGATAGTCGTGTGGTGAGAATGAAGTTGGAAAGGCATTGGGGAAGCACGGAGAACTGGCTTCCAGTGCTGCTACTTTGCCATCCCTGGGGACCTGAGAGAAGTTACTGAACATCTCTAAGTCTGCCCCATCTGTAACCTGGGAACAGCAGCAGCCTCTTGGCAGCTTTCGTGAGATAGCATGACGTTGCTCTGGGGACCTTTAGGGAAGGACCCATAATAATGATACTTAAATCCTCCTTGTTATAGAAGAGAGGTAGCAACGCTTCTTCTGTCCCAAGGTCACTCCTGCGCCTTGGCCCCTCTGCTCCAGAATTCAGGCAGTTTCTCCTGAAAGACGGTCTTCATTCTTCCTCTGTAGGTGGCATGGTCCCACTCATTCCCTTATTTATTCCAAATTCAACCATTTACCATTTATCTCTCCCATCCCTCAGCTTCCTTCCACTGCCACCTAGTTTAGGACATCACCAGCCACCCCACTGTCCACACTACTCTCAGTCCTGGCCTCCAGGACACTCCACACCACAGCAGAGAAGTGTGTGTTCCTAAAATGCACTCCTCTTAGGATGAAAAACACATCCTGAACACAACGAACACGCCCCCATGATGCTGGCTACTGCCCACACCGCCAGCCTCATCTCATTCTCCTCTCTCCTTCCCTCTCCTCAGACCAGCCACGCTGTGCCACACTCTCATTTCCCCAAACCTACCTTTCCTATATTCCCTAGAACTGCCATGACAAATCTCCACAAACCTAGTGGCTTAAAACAGCGGGAACTTATTCTCTCCCTGTCTAGAGGCCAGAAGTCCAAAATTAAGGTGTGGATTTTGCCCCATTCCCTCTGCAGGCTGGAGGGGAGGACATTTCCTTGCCTTTCCTCTC
Organism: Mandrillus leucophaeus; assembly: GCF_000951045.1. Lineage (NCBI taxonomy): Eukaryota > Metazoa > Chordata > Mammalia > Primates > Cercopithecidae > Mandrillus > Mandrillus leucophaeus. The sequence continues at coordinate 778,209 of NW_012103131.1, read as the reverse complement.
GTGGTTTCCAGGGTGCCCGGCAGCTCTCGGGGTTTCTGGGCTTCCAGCTGCAGCACTTCCCTGTCTGCCTCTACTGTCACAAGGCGACCTCCCTCGTGTGTCTGTGTCCTCACATGGCATTCTCGTCCCTGTGTGTCTCCCTCCATTCTTCTTATAAGGACACCAGTCATATTGGATTTAGGTCCCAACCTACTTCAATATTACCTCATCTTCACTTGATAACGTCTGCAAAGAGCCTATTTCCAAATGAGGTCACATTCACAGGTACCAGGACTGAGCAGAGTTTTTAGGGAGATGCAACTCAACCCATACCTGCCAAACATCTTCATGGTCAGACCCTTCCAGCAGGACCTTCCCTTTTCTGACACACTTTCCCCACCCACTGTCCCACCCATCTTCATTCTGTCCCTCTGCCCCACCCTGCAGAATTCAGGTCATAGGTCACCAGCTTCAGGAAGCCTCCCCTGATCTTTGAGGTCAGTTCCTATTGTGCTTGCTGAACATCTCTGGGGCCCTCATCCTCCTGTGCATAGACCTGTGGGGCTATTCAACTAATGTCTGCCTCCTCTATGAGATTACGTGCTGCACAGGGACAAATGCAGACCACTTTGCTTATCACTGTGTCCCCAGTATCAAGAACCAAGCCGGTGCTCAGTACACTCAGTACAAGTAAGCTAATGAATAAACAAACTGGGATTGAGAGCACTATGTGCTAGGCTAAAGGATACAGAGACACTGATGTGGTTTAGATCTGTGGCCCCACCCAAATCACATGTCGAATTATAATCCCCAGTGTTGGAGGCCTGGTGGGAGGTGACTGGATCATGGGGGTGGAGTTTTTGTGAATGGTTTAGCCCCATACCCACTTAGTACGATATAGTGAGTGAGTTCTCTTGAGATCTGGTTAAGTGTGGCACCTCCTCCCTCTCTCTCTTCTTCCTCTTCCAGCCATGTAAAGTGCTGGCTCCCCCTCCCTCTTTCACCATGAATGTAAGTTTCCTGAGGCCTCCCCAGAAGCCAAGCAGATGCTAGAATCACATTTCCTGTACAGCCTGCAGAATCGTGAGCCAATTCAACCTCTTTTCTTTATAAATTACCCAGTCTCAGGTATTTCTTTGTAGCAATGCTAGAACAAACTAGTACAGACACCAAGGTAGAAGAGGTGGGGTCTCCTGTCTCTTGGCTCAATAGGAAGGAAGGCACCAGACAAGCAACTAAAAGAGAAGGTGGCACACACTACACCCCAGGGACGAACCAGATACAGCAGGATTCAGACTAATTATTGGGAGACAATGAGGGTCTCACCTCAAAGCTGCCAGCTGAGCTGAGTTTTACAGGGAAAGAATGGAGAGAAGGGCATTCCAGGCAGAGGGACCAGCCTATGCGAAGGTACAGAGGTGAGAAAAGGTTCAGAGTATGTTGAGAACAGTAAGATCCAGTCTCCAAATGGACCAGCCAGGGCCAAACTTAGGAACCATTGTCTAAGAGTAGGAAATACTCCATGGATGGAGACTTTTTCCTACTACCCATCACAACCACATCTAGAGAGAAAGAAATGGCGAGATTAAGTAGCCTTTGCTATGGCAAAAGGAAGGATCCTGCCGTTTGCATTTGATTTGAGCCACTCAATTGCAAATGTGAAGCCATGGCCTCCATCTCTGCATATTCTATAGCAGGCATCACCTCAGAGTTCCAAATCCTGAGACTTTTCTTTTAAAGGTCTCTGGAAAAGCATAGTAGGTGCCCTTTAGGAACTGGGAATTAAAAGATCACAACAAGAAAGTCCCTTTTCCTGCTGTCCTTGCACCTTGCTCCTCCTGTGGCCCTGACTGAGATGGAGAGGCCCATGTCTCTGCCTGGCCCCTAAAGAATATTGTGAGTGCATGCAACCATCTCGCCTTCCCTTCCCAAAGTCCCCAGAAGTTCTAGCCTGGCTTCCAGAAACATGCTTCAGCAGTGGTCTGTTGTGATTCAGTTTTTGTTACTTCCTGAGCGTGACTAATCCAATTTGTCCCTTCCCTGCCACGTACACAGAGTCCTTCTCACTCTCCTCTACACCACAAGAGTGGCCTATTGTGCAGCAAGAAATCCATGCTGATCAATTCAGGGCAGGCTGCATTAGGAAGGCAAATTACACGAATATGAGTTGGGGATAACTATGATTAATCCTTTGGCCAGGCAGGGCCCTGATTCCCGTCATGCCCTTCGGCAGCTCAGAGGTGACAGGGATAAGGACAGCACTTCTGATGGCCGCTGGACCCAGCCATTCATTACCGTGATGTCCCCATCACTGAACCTACTGATGAGGTTATTGATCGTGGGAAATAATTATATGAAATGCATCGCGGTAAGCATGGGCCATTGTCTTTGTGTTTACTGGCAAGGGATGTAAGCTTTTCCTCATTTTAGAAGAGCTTCACTTTTATGAATTAATTGATGGAACCTTTTCAAACTAACAATTGTTACTTTCATGGGGGGAAAAAGCAGGAGAGAGCAGAGGAAGAAACAGAAAGAAGAAACAAACGTCAATGTACAGGAAAGGCCTAGAAAAATGGGAAGTCTAGTACCCAGTAGATGGTGCTGTAATCAAATTCTAAAACTTGTTATAACAGAAGCTCAGAAAAGTGCTGGAGAAAGTGAGAGGAAGGGAAAGCTTGTCAGAATTAAAGGTACACAGTTCAACGGAGTTGGCCCTATCTCTCACTTTAGTAAAAGATGATGATGATGATGATGATGATGACAATGAGGATGATGGTGGTGGTGGTGATGGTGGTGATGATGATGATGAAGATGGTGATGATGATGGTGATAATGATGATGGTGGTGGTGATAATGGTGATGATGATGGTGATGATAATGATGGTGATTATGGTAATGAGATGGTGATGATGCTAAAGGCAAGGCTTCCTTCTTGAAATAACAGACTGGGAGGGTTTTCTACCTTTAAAGGAGTCAATGCAAGGCGATGCTGGGAGATAAGTGCCCCCCAGAACCAAATATACTTGTCCCCCGGCCCACTTTGGTCCCACAGAAATCCTAGAAAAATTAGCTAAGGGTGAAAAGGCCTTTTCAGCACTATTAAGTGACACCTAAAGATGTCTTCAATTCCACCCAATGAGAACAAATGTCATTCACATACATTTTCCCCACATAAGGAAACTAGTCTATTAAAAAGCTGCCCTCAGATTTTTGAAATGAATAACTAGAGTGGACCAGATGGGGAGCTGAGTGTGTGAGTGAACCACCTATTTTCACATTGGTTGCTGTCGGCTTGCCCAGAGACTTTCCAGACCCCTTTGAGCCCTGAAATTCCTCATGGCTGGGAGCCCTCAGGTGTAGGGGAGAGGAGCTCTTGAGAACACCTGGGAAAGCCTATTGCTTTGTGGACCACTGGGGAGGGAGGGGTTAACTCCACCACAGGAGGAAAGAAGGGCTGGGAAGCATAGGTGTGACTGGCGACTTGTCTTTGGATTTGCATACCAGACAGCTAGCTGTCCCCAAGTGTGCAGATGAGATTCTCTTTGACCCCTTCAATCACTGCCCGCTTGTGCATTGCGAGGCCTTCCCAGGCATCGAGAGCATCACACTGCCTTCATGTGGCTGTAAAAGGCTTTCTTTGGGTGCAGGCTCGTGGCTGGTTTGTTGGTAAATACCCCCACTCCTAAGAAGGCACCTGTGTGTTGCAAAGCATTCTGGAATACCTGGGTGGAATTGCTGGGGTAAAGGTTGAGGCCAGATACCTAAACTGTGGAGGAATGGTGTGATTCCTGGGAGCAGGGATGGCTGGAAATAGACATGGGCCCAGAGTTTCACAGGGCACAGAACTTGGTCGGGGGGATGCCAGTACCATGTGTGTTTCCAAGGACACAATGCTCTAATTGCCCCTGGGCTGCCTCCCTGGGGCTGCTTGGATGATCCAGTCTCATCTCAGGTATAGAATTTGGGCAAAAGGAATAAGTTAGGCAATGTGGCTGAGAAGGGTTTTGGGGGTGAGATAAACCTTGAGCTTGACCCTGAAGACCCTGGGGAATGTGACTGGGAAGAGGGAGAAGGAGGAGTCAAGAAGGGTTTCAGGTAGCAGAGAAGAGTCAGGAGGCACAGGGAGCCTTGGGCAAGCGGAGGGGCGTGGTCCCACTCAAAGGTAAAGGGAGAAATATGAGCTCCAAGCAGAGATCACTAGGGATGGCACCAAAGCAGGAGGCCCCCCACACCCCAAATTCCTCATGGGAACTTGGCAGATCTCCACGGTGGCCCATGGCAGGCACATGGTGCCAGTGTCACAGGCTTGTTATAAAATCCATACAGAACTCCACAGGGACAAGCACTAATTCAGACAGTGTGCTGCGGCTGTGAAGACTTGCTATCACCTTGCTGCTCTCAGCAAGTCTTCTCTTTCCAGGGAGCAGTGCAAACCCATCAAGGAAACATTTCCATTCTCACCTTCTCAGGTGGGCACCTTCTACACATGTGACTCTGCCATGCCCCCTCCTACTCAGCATGGCATTGGCTAAATTCAGCAGCACCCAGCATGCCGCAAGGCCCCAGATTTACCACCACTTCCCACGGCTGGGAACAGCAGATGCCACCCAACAGCTCATCAGTTTACTTGTGCTTTTTTAACTGAAAAAAAAAAAAAAAAAAATCAGCAATTCAAAGGCAGAGGAAGAACTCAGTGAACCAGCTTCAATATGACAGTTACATGGAAATGTCCAAAACTTCCCAAGTCAGCCAAGATGGAACCCATTCTTTACTGAATACTAGCAGCCAATGCCTTCAATGCAGCATCGATCTTCATGCTGCCCCCAGCCCAGGACATGAGGCCTCCAAGAACCTTTGACCAGGGTGGCCCCATCTTGAGAACCATGATTGGCCTCACCCTGTTGGCCTCTCTTTGAGAGCATTGACCAAGGAGGAGTTAGAACAGAGTTGCCCCTTGCGATGCCTCTGGCTAGAGTGGGTGACAGCACAAAGCAAACAGCTCTGTGATACAACTGCCAGTTTCTGCTGTGGACTCAACTGAACTTGAGCTTGCAGACATTTCTATTGGGATCACACAACTATCCTTTTAGTCTTGCAACAAAGCCACAAAGTGTGTCTCAGGGACTTCTCTTATAGCTGGGAGACCTAGTGTTGATGGGACCCTGGAACTTAAAAGATGCCAAGCTAGCTGCAAGATTCAGGGCTCTGCTGGGTCTCCCTTTTGAGAGGCAGCATCTCCTCACTTGCTTTGCCTGGCAGAGGTGGGGCTGGCACAGGCATGGGACCGCAGCAAGCAGCCCGATGAAATGGCAGGAGGGAGAGGAGCCGGGAAGGGAGGCCTGAGGGAGAGCCGTGGGGCAGCATGGGCCAAGGATGCCCCTTCACCCCCACCGCTTGTGGCTTTCCAACACCCAGCCCTTACTATGACAGTTCACTCGCATCAGGTAAATATTTAGACTATTGCCTAAACGTTTTGCCATTTATGGACTCAAGGAAAACTGCAGCCAAGTCAGAAAACTTTTTCATAAATCACATTCCCCTGTGTAACACTTCTCATGTGTCCAGACTATTGAGCCACAGATACGTTTCCTTAGGCTATAGAATTTCATTTAATCCACAGTGAGTTCCTGCTAATAAGGGATTTTAGCAGGCTGATATTTTCAAAAGCACAAAAGTCAATTCTAAATGCACTGCATTTGCACCAAGAGTAGCGAAGATGCTAAAAATCATAATTATACCTGTTTTTAATCATCAGTTTTTACGGATGACTCTATTCCTAAAACTCATTTTTTATGAATCTACCACTTAGAGGGTGTAACCAGGACAACTGATAATAATTACTACCATCACGTATTTTGTTTACATTTACATCTTCCTTGAGGCATCCAAAGGCCCAGTGCTGGGGCATTTGGCAAAGTAATAAGGTAGATATATGTTGATTTTCAGTCACTTAGAAATAAGCCATCCCTCCACAGTGCTGAGCCTATCTTAAGTTAGTAAAATCACAGGTAAACAGCAGACCTACTCTGTCATGTACATGGTAGACATTTCAAAAAGACTTCCTAGATGAATGCATGCATGCATGCATGCATGAATGAATGAATACAGAGAAAGTGATTTGTAAATGGTGGAGTTCTTTACCACTAGGGAGAAATGATGAACCATTCTTATTAAATTTCATAATCAACTGTCCTACAAAGCTTCCTAAGTAGTCATCTAGCTTTGAAAAAAAAAAAAAAAGGAAAATGTGACTTTACCCCTCCATTCAAACAATATTTTTTGAGGGCCACGCTGTGAGGAATTCTGGGAATGGAGATATGAAGAAAGACACAATTCCTGACCTCATGGAATTTAGCCAAGCAGGGACCCAGAACAGTAAAGAAGTCCTTCCACAGATGAGCAGTGAGCTGCAGATGGGATGCATGCCATGAAGGAGATGCATGGGGTCCCATAAGAGCAAACAATGGGGCCTGTCCAGTCTCAGGGGTCAGATTCCCCTAAGAGTGACATCAAAGGTGACACCAGAGCACTCCTGGACTTCAAGAGAGGAAAGAAAACCAGACTCAGGAAACTAGGGAAGGCCGGGGTGGGAGAGTGGAAACTTGAGCATGGCCATACCCATCACAGATCTTCTACCCTGTACCCATAACCAGGCCCTCATGGGCTGGTGGAAGTGGGGGAAGGAGAGGAAGACCACAGTCCCTGGACAGAGATGAGGAAATGCCTTGGACTCTCAACTGGCCCCTGAGCATCCCAGCCTCACCTTCCATGCCTCTGCCCCACAGGGAAAAGTCACTTTCCCAGAACTCCTGTCCCTGTGTGCCTCTGGGTTAGGGTCCACCAATGAACTTGCTGTGTAAGATCTGGAAGGAGGAAAGAAGGGAGAAGTCCTTATTGTTCTCCAGTGGCAGATGCGGGCAGATAGGTGGACAGAGATCAAATCTAGGGACTGAGGTTAAATCACCCACTTTGGAGCTGCAAGCAAGTGCAAAGGCGGCCCTGCTGAGGTTACAGAGACCCAGGATGGGCACTTTTTGAGGGAGACACTGAATCACCTACCAAGCAACTGCTTCCCAGCGCTTCTGCTGACTGTAAGAACCTACAATCCCCTGCATTAGAGTTGTTTTCTACTTGGAAGACCTAAAAGCACCCACCTGAAGTTCTTCCCGCCATGGGAGGAAATAGCCCTGGTAAATTAGTTCCTACCAACTACTTTACCAGGACCATTAGTGTCTGATAGCAGATTCCCCGCCCTTCCCAAGATGTTTACATCTCAGCAGTCACTGCTTGGGTGACCTGTGCCTATAATCCCAGCTACTCAGGAGGCTGAGGCAGAAGGATCCCTTGAGCCCAGGAGTTCAAGACCAGCCTGGGCACCATAGCAAACTTTGTCTCTAAAAAAAAAAAATTAATTTTTATTTTATTTAATAAAATAGAAAATCACTGCCTGGAGAGATGGAGAAAACTGTAACCAAGACAGCTCTGTAAGGCTTGGGAAGTCTTCAGGCAAAAGTCATCCCCAGTAGGCAAATGCAACTATAAGAGTGGGTAGCATGAATGCATTTGGTGACATCACAGGAAGTCCATCAACTGGTCCAAGACAGAAACACCTTCACATTTGACCTGTGCTGCCAAGACCCATCTCAACCCTGAGGGAAGGAGAGGGAAGATCCAGGCCAATTAATTCCTCTCATATCACTTTGAAGTCAAAGTGAATGCTTCAAAAATGGTACAGAATATGTTCCAATGCCCTTACCAAATGCAGTAGTTGGAAACAAATTTGATTTCTCTTCCATGTCTGTCTTTCCCACCCTGGGGACCAGACGTCTACATAGTGCTGGCAGCAGGGGCCCTGGGCTCATCGCTGCTAAACTGAATCAAGGCTCTTCCAAAAAGGACAACAACAAAAAATACAGCCCTGGAGGCCAAATGTCATATTAAGACTTTTCTTCATTTTCTATACCACCTCTGCCTGTTTATTTCCAAATCCTAAAGCAAACAAATTTTGAGAATGCAAGACTAAAAAATAAAAGTTTATTACTCAAGATCTCATAAGTTAAGTTTCAGGAAATTCCTCTTTCTCAAAGAATTGCTATCTTATTTTCTATAGTATAATAAAAATTTCCATAAACCATCATGCCCTTGGCATCTGGGAAGCTCAAAACCAAATTGAACACATAGGAATAATATCACTGGCATCCCTGCAGTTAACAAATTAGCTTGCTCTTCTTTCTGTGAATTTAATTTTCTAGAGTTTGGCCTAAATTCCTTAATGTTGACACAACTTATATACAAATTTACATTATGGCATTTAAATGTAGAAGCTGATTTGAAAAATATAAATAAACCCATAAATATCAAGAAGGAAAAGAGACAAAGGAAGAGAGAACAAGAGATCAATAGAATCAATCAGATCAAATCTTAGCATAAATGGAAAACGCGAACTGTGGTGGAAATGTTCTTACCCCTTAAATAGCAAGCTAAGGCTAACGGTGATTCTGGGCTCTCATTTCAAATAGGCACCATTTGAGAAATGTCCTGTTCTGAAACATGGAAAATGAGAAATTATAGAGCCTATCTAACAAATCAAAAATAAATGAAGTAACAACATAAAGGTAGATTTACCGTTATTTATAATTTACCATTTTTACCTTGTTTTCAATTGTCTCTAGTCCTCTTCATTTGAAGAGCCCATTACATTTTATTATGCTAAACCCTATCTTCTGTCACATAAATTACAGTTAAAGATCTTAATATTAAAGCCTCTTAGCTCTGAGATCATATTTCAAGCTTTGTTCAAACCAGACGTTAATGCTAGAATTGAACACAGAACACTTTGTCATCATTACCTAGGATCTCAAAAGTATAATACAATTTTTGCTATATATGGCAAAAAAATGCCTCTTGGTATAACACTGAATTATGGAGATATATTGATTTCTATAGTATTTTGACAAAACAATAAAACTAAACCTGTTAGCTCCTAAACAGATACCCAGACATCAACCCAGCCATGATAGCAGCGGTCATGAAGATAAAGGTTTCATTTAGCCTAGTTAGAAATAGGAAACTCCTCAAACTCATGTCCATTCTGCCAGTTCCTGCTGCTCACCCTTTTGTCATCCTTTTCTCTTTTCATGGGCAAACAGGAGAGTAAAGAGAGGACCAATTTTGCTATTGTGTTGGCTCAAATGGAAATCCCAAATCTCATTCACCTGCTCAGGGATCTTGGGCAACTAACATAAACTCTGTGGGATTCGGTCTCTTCATAAGTAAAATGAGGACAATATCGGCCCCATGGAATTGGTGAGGAAATTAAATGAGTAAATACATACATGATACACCTACCCTACCCTCAGGCCCAGTATGCAGTAGGTGCTTAATAAACGGTGGCTGCCGAAATTATTTCTTAAAGAATGCTACACAGTCAGCCTATGCCTCTTGCCCACACTGCTACAAATAAGTTAGGAGACCTGGCCAAGTTCTCACCCTGCCTTTCATCACCATCTTTCCTTGTGATCTTGGACAAATCATGTTTGTTTTACAAGTCTCCATCTAGAAAACGGGGATAATCACACCTGCCCGGCCAACCTCGGAGGGTTGTTTGGGGATAAAATGGAATAAGAGATGTGACGGTGCTTTGCAAAGGGGAAAATGCTCCTTGCACATAAAAGATTATTACCACAAATCAACCAGATGGTGTGGAACTGCAAGCACCCTCAGAGCTCTGTGTCGTTCCAAGTCAGGCATTTGGCCAGCAGGAAAAGAGAACTTTTCCAGGATAAATCAATGTGTCTGTTTCCCCCTAGTAATGGTGATGATAATGGCACCACGACCGTACAACTAACCTTTTCCCCCTAGTAAATGATAAGAACAATGCTGCTGCCACAACAACTCGCATTTATTAAACTCCTATTGTGAACCAGACAGGGATAGCATTTTCACCTGAAACAGTTCTCCCATTCTCTTCTCACGACTACTGGTAACGTAGATGCTACTATAATCTGCCCTCTACACATAAGCAAACTGAGGCCCAGAAAGTCTAAGCGATTTGCCCAAGCGCCATGGCTGCAAGATGGAAGCACAGGATTGGGGCACAGGTCTGCCCAACTCCAAGTCTGGGGCTCTCTCCACTACACCTCTGGGAGGCTCCTGGCTGGGTCTGCCCAGGTGGGTGTAGAGCAACTGAGAATCACTGGGTGGGTTTTCAGTCCTCACACAAGACTGATGTCAGACCCTAAGCTGCCAGGCCCAGTTGTCTTGACAGCTGCTCTGAACTAAGGGAATGGCCCTGCAGCCGGAGCCCAGGGAGAATTTAGAGCCTAGGAAAATGCCTGTAACCCATAACACAATTCCTGGTTATAGGTTATGTTGGAGAAAGAGGGGGCCTTTAGAGCAGGAAGACCAGGGACCGCATCTTGGTGTCACCACTGCCTGGTTAAATAATCACAAGCACAGCCCACCTTCTCTCATCCTCAGGTTCCTTCTCTGGAAAGTAGAAAACTCTAAGAAATATAAACAATAATTCCTCTCTCATCAAACTGTTGTGCAGTGAAGTAGGAGGATGAATATAAAAAGGCTTCACAAACGGTCAAACATGGCCCCAGTGCCTCCTCTCCTTGTTCCCTGTGGGGCCTGGGGATCTGTCCTTGGTGCTGTCACTGCAATTGCATTGACCATGGTTTCTGTCCCAAGGCCAGGTTCACCTGCAGCAAAACACAAAGTCTCCCCAAGAACCACACCCTCATCAACACCAGCCTTCTGGTCTGTCCTCCCTGTGCAGAGGAGTAATGTGTGCAAAATGCACACTTACACACACACACACACGCACGTGCAGACACACACTTTCAAACCCTTCATTGCCCTCCCACTATTCTAAGGATCAAAGCAAAATTCTCAGCACTACCTACAAAACCTCAGATTTGTGGCCTCCAACCAGACACATAAACACACCCAGGTCTTTCAGCCCATCTTCCTCCCCTGCCTGATGCCCTTGCCCTCTCCCCCACCACCACCCATTTGCCTAGTTACCTCTTTCTCCTTGAAATCTCAGCTCACCATGATGTCTTCATGTCATCATGCAAAGTCTTCTCACAGTTATATGTGACACTAGGGACCTCTATTTCCTATTCCTACCACAGTAGTCTTTTAATATTTATTTGTGTGACTCCTTCATGTGCGTCTGTCTATTCTCCAGATAATAAACTCCATATGGGCAGGAGACATATCTGTTTTGCCACCATTATGTAACCCTAGAGCTTAGCACAGTGACTGGCACCCAGTAAATTCTCAAAATAAATGGTAAATTAGTTGACTAATGATTGAAAACCAACATTACCCTCACCTACCTTTTCACTTGTACACCTGCGCCTTTCAATTCAGTTGAAAATCATCAATGAACCTAGATGCCTACCTCACACCATACACAAAATTAATTCAAAGGAGACCTAAATGCAAAAGCGAAGATTAAAATAAATCTGGGAGAAAAATCTTTGTGATCTTGAGGTAAGCAAATATTTCTTAGACAGGACACACAAAAAAATATTAACCCTAAAAGAATGAAATCATAAATTTGACTTCACCAAAATTTGAAATTCTCATCTTCAAAAGAATTCATGTTAAAAATCAAAAGACTGCCAGGCGTGCTGGCTCATGCCTGTAATCCCAGCACTCTGGAAGCCTGAGGTGGGTGGATCACTTGAAGTCAGGAGTTTGAGACCCACCTGGCCAACATAGTGAAACCCTGTTCCTACTAAAAATACAAAACTTAGCTGGGCATGGTGGCAGTCACCTGTAATCCCAGCTACTCGGGAGGCTGAGGCAGGAGAATCCCTTGAACCCAGGAGGCAGAGGTTGCAGTGAGCCAAGATCACACCACTGCACTCCAGCCTGAGTGACAGTGACTCTGTCTCCAAAAAGAAAAAGAAAAAGACAAGCCACAAATTGAGAGAAAATATTTCAACACACAATCTGACAAAGGCCCTATATCCACAATATATAAAGAACACTTACAACTCAGTAATAAGAGAAATCACCCAACAAATAAAATGAGCAACAGACTTGACCAGGCACTTCACCAGAGAAGATAAACAAATGGTCAAAAAGCACATGAAAGGATGTTGTTCAACATCATTAGCTGTTAGCAACATGCAAATGAAATCCACAATGAGACACCACTTTTTATTCCCTAGAATATCTAGAACTAGAGACTGACAATACCAAGTGTTGCCAAAGATGTGAGGCAACCGGAACTTTCATATACTGCTAGCATGACTATAAAAAGATACAACCACTTTGTAAAACCATTGGGTGCCTCTTATACAGATTATAACCCACTTATCTTCCTAAGCATTTATCCCAGAGAAATAAAAGCATATGTCCACACAAACAATGTTAGTAGCTGCTTTATTCACTACTGAAAAAACTGAAAATAGCCAAAATCTTATTTATATCAACAAGAGAACTGATAAACAGTGGTATATTCACACAATGGAATGCTACCCAGCAATAAAAATGTATGAAGTACAGAGCGAGAACATGAATGAATTTCTAAAAATATTATACTGAATGAAATAAGCCAGACACAAGACTACAAAACGTATTATTTCATTTATAGGGAGTTTGTTCAAGAACAGGCAACATTAGTCTATGCTGAAAGAAATCAGATCAGTGGTTGATTGGAGCAGGATGTGAGATGCTGGATATGCTGACTAAGGGGTTGGTTACATGACAGTCTACTGCATAGGTTCATCAAACCTATCCGAGTGTACAGATGAGATCTGTGCTCTTACTTTATGTAGTTTCTACCTCAATAACATTGAAGTTAAGAAAGCAACATTGACTACTCTGCCTCACGTCCAAAGGAGTGAGTTGACCACTTTCTTTTCTTCTTTCCACCCTCCTGGGTGAATTTTGGTCAGAAAAGAAAATGGAATTGATTTTCAAAAGAAAATGCCATTTTAAAAAGGAATTGATGCATGAGGTTGTGTTTTTTATACAGTAAAGGATGAAGCTGGCCTCCCTGCCTCCTGTCTCTCCTATCCATTCTCCACAAGAAACCCAGAATGAAGTTTTGAATTCATCACATGAAACAATCCTACCTCCTACAGGAAAAATCTCCTGTACTCTCATGCCCACAGAGGGCCAAGTTTACCTGGCTGTATTAGTTTCCTGGGACTGCCATAACAAATGACCTCAAACTGCTTGGCTTACAATGGAAATGGATTCTGTCATGGTTTTGGAGGCCGAAAATTCAAAATCAAGGTATCACAGGGCCAGTCTCCCTCTGAAGAGGATCTTTCGTTGCCTCTTCCAGCTCCTGGTGGCTCCTGCTTTCCTTGGCTTGTGGCCACATCATCACTCCACTCTGCCTGTCTTCACAAGTCCTTCCCCACTTCTCCCACTGTGTATCTTCTAAGGATATTTATCTTTAGATTTAGGGCCCACCTGGATAATCCAGAGTGATCTCATCTTCTAAGACCCATTTCCATGTAAGGTCACATCTACAGGTTCCAAGGGTTAAGACATGGATACGTCTTTTGAGGGCCACCATTTAACCAGTGACACTGGCAAATAGCCACTTTTTTAGTGGCCTTAACTTTCTTTTTACTTTGTATTGAACTATAACACGTGTTCTGTAAAGAGCCCCTCTCACAAGTGTTTGACATTCTCACAAACACAGCACACCCATTCAACCAGCACCCAGATCATGAAACAGATCTTTACACCCCTGGAAACTCCCTCATGTCCTCATCTGTAAAATGGAGATGATAATAGTAGTTGCCCTGGTGGGACTGTTGTGAGAATACTATGCGATAAAGGTTGTGAAAAGCTCAGCCCTGTGCCAAGCTCATAGTGAACACTCGAAAAAAAAAAAAAAAATTATTCCCACCCACCCCCAGAATAGATTATACAGCGGTGGTCTTCCTCGGGATATCAAGGGTGCAGACAGAGTTAAGCAGGAGAAAACATTTGCACATCTTCAGATGAAGCCTTGAAGAAGAGCAGAATGACCCCACCCCAGCTTCTGGCTGGTTCCAGACAAACAAAGGGACCGACGTAACCAGGAGAGCTACAATTTTCTCACCTGGATCAGGCGCATCACCTATGGAGGTATCGGGAAAGCAGACTGAGTTTATGTTGCAAATAGAAAATGATGACACTAATTATCTTCCATTGTAGTGGCTGGGGATAGTTTCCGGAGCACTTTGCCTTCCATTATCTTGTTTGATCACACTATAAAAGGGAAGAGACTTCCATCTCAGGTATTAACGGCTATATTCTAGATTTGAGACCACCTCCCTCCCCAACATTGAGCTGTTTTTGGTTTTGTTTTTTTTTTTTTGGTTTTTTGTTTTTTTGGTTTTTTTTCAGAAAAGGGACAGACTCATTCAGGAAGCATTACTTATTCAGAGTGAAGTCTTCCCACGCTGCAGTGATTGGGGTTGAGAGCCCTACACTGAAGGGAAAGGGTCACTTGGAAATTGCTGTGTCCCTGTCATGTCTGCTGGGACAGCACAGCCAATGTCAACAGAGGGCTGGCCAGGCCCCTCTCACTGTGGATTCCTATGATTAGACGGTTTCACCTCCTCAGAGTTCCAGAGGATCCCGGCCATTATGAATACAGCCCCTGAGTTATTGGGATAAGACGAGGAACTGGGATATAATGGCACTGAAATATCACACAAATCACCCCAGCCTGACATAAAACCATTTCCCCACCAAGTAGATAGAATGTTCTGCCAGATTCTCTTGGCAGCAGAGAAATCACCCCGTCAAAATACCTAAATGGGGTGTCCCCCATCTTGGGTTTCGTTTTGGCATTTGAGAGTCCCCCTCCTTATCAGGAGAGAGATTTTCCTTTAAATTTTTTTTCTTCAATATATATCCCTTTTTTTTCCATTACAACTGGAAAAAAAGGTCATGAGCGTCCTCTGATGGGGGCATAAATATTGCATTCTAGAGGTGGAATGGTTTGCCTCCCACTTTGTAGAATCCCCTGGGGTAAAATCTCACCCAGAGCTGCTGCAGCCTGGCTCTTTTTATACGCTTGTTTGCAAAAAAGCTCCCAAGGAGTAATGTGGGCCTTTTCATTTCAAATGCCGCAGCCATTCCTACAGTGTGCTGGGCCCACCACACAGAAGGAGTGCTTAGAAGGGCCTCTGCGCCAACATCATCCTCAAGTTCCCCTTTTGTGGGAAATCCATGAAATTTAGATCTTTTGCTATTGGAAGGAACAAAATATTTACCAATATATAAAGAACTTTCAAAGAGGGACCTCACCACACACACAGATCTGAAGAAGTGCAATATAGTTTTCCATCCAGGAGATTTATCTTATTTTATTTTTAATTAATTAATTTATTTTTTGAGCCAGGGTCTTGCTCTGTGGCCCAGACTGGAGTGCAATGGTGCGATCTCTGGTCACTGCAACTTCTGCCTCCCAGGTTCAAGTGACTCATACTCAGCTTCCTGAGTAACTGGGATTACAGATGTGTGCCACATCCCGCAAATTTTTGTATTTTTAGTAGAGACGGGGTTTCGCCATGTTGGCCAGGCTGGTCTCGACTCCTGACCTCAAGTGATCCACCTGCCTTGGCCTCCCAAAGTGCTGGGATTACAGGCGTGAGCCACCGCACCGGCCTAGTTTTCAGGCAAGAGATTTTTACAAGACAGCCTTCTTCATTATTCCTTCTCCTCTCTCACTCTAATTTTCAACTGTCTACACGGACTCAAGGAACAGCTCTTGCAGAAGGATTTTCAGCAGGCCACTCAGCCCTGATGGAACCTGCCTGCCCTATTACCTTCAGCATGCTAAATGGTGCTGTTTCATTTTGTTCATTTATAGGGCTACTCTTTTATCTGAGGCATGTTTATTAACTGGTAGCTGTTAATTATATAAGAAGATAATTTCATGTAAATGTTGGATTTAAAAGCAGCCTATCTAGCATGCTTACTGTTTAACAAGAAGGCTTTAGGATTTGTTTTTTGTTGTTCCTATGTGAGTAAAGCAATTAATTGATTCAGTTGATTGAATGAAAAATGCATCGTAATTGCTTTACCCCATCAAGCAGCTACTAGCATTATTTAATGCTGGCAGAGGGACAACAGCCTCTATGATACACCATCTCTCTGTTTACTGCCCTAATAAGGCATGGGAACTGGGGCCTTTGGTTAACAAAGGGACACTCAGATGGGGTCCTGGTGGTTCTTTCTCTAAGAGCAGAGAGAACAGCCCCAGTGATTTGGACTATTCAGGGCCAGAAAGAAAAAAGAAAAAACAATCCACTTTTGTCTGAATTATCCAGATAATTGCCAACCCGTTCCTTTGGTTCAGCTTTGCTGGCCTGGTGAAGTCCAGAGTGTCGGGGCTGACTGCTTCCTGGGCACTGGGCTTTGTGTCTGCATGGAGATGGCTCATTTCATGAGGACGTGATGTTCTCTGCACAGGAGAAAGATATGGGGGCTCCCAGGTATGTCTTCTAAGAGGTTTTCAAGAAAGATTCAGAGTGGAGATGAGGCAGGTCTTGCCTGGACCCATCTACACATACAAAGACAACATATCTGAGGCTCAC
Organism: Mandrillus leucophaeus; assembly: GCF_000951045.1. Classification (NCBI taxonomy): domain Eukaryota; kingdom Metazoa; phylum Chordata; class Mammalia; order Primates; family Cercopithecidae; genus Mandrillus; species Mandrillus leucophaeus. The sequence goes on along the minus strand of NW_012103131.1, from coordinate 761,656 downwards.
GCCTGTAATCCCAGCACTTTGGGAGGCTGAGGCGGGCAGATCATGAGGTCAGGAGATCGAGACCATCCTGGCTAACACCGTGAAACCCCGTCTCTACTAAAAATACAAAAAAAAATTAGCCGGGCATGGTGGTGAGCACCTTTAGTCCTAGCTACTTGGGAGGCTGAAGCGGGAGAATGGCGTGAATCCGGGAGGCAGAGCTTGCAGTAAGCTGAGATTGCGCCATTGCACTCCAGCCTAGGCGACAGACTGAAACTCCATCTCAAAAAAAAAAAAAAAAAACATATTTGATTAATCCTTAATCCCAGGTGCCCAACATGAGTGCTTGGCACATCACATAGGCTCAGCTTGAAAAGGAGTGAACACCAAACACCAGCCTGGACCCTCTGGTGCCAGAGCTGCAGGTGACATTCAGGGCTGACCATGTTCCCAAGCCTGGCCCAAGTTCCAGTTCCAGGCACTTTCAAAGATTGAACTCTGACCTTACTTCCACAAGGCTTCATCTGACACTGAGAACCAATCCCCCAGTCCCTGTTGAGGGCACCCACTGGATGTCAGGTGCAATGCACCTGCTTTAAATTGTCTCAAATGCACGGATTTATATTTGACAATAACTTCACAAGGAAGCTCTTATTATCCCCATTTGCAGGAGGAGAAACTAAGGTTCAATGAAGCTGAGCCTCATGGGTTTGTCACTGAACGTGTGGGTAGGAGAGTTGACATTTGAACCCAGCTCTCCCTGCCCCAAAGGCCAGGCCCTTGCCATGTAAATTGTGCAGTACAGCCTCAGGCACATGGAAAGTGCCTCTTATTGCTTGTTGTTGTGGTTGTCGCCTTATAGTTGTTGTCATTGTATGTCCATGATGCTAATTGCCTCCATTCAACCTACGCTTTCATCTAAGATGAGTCTCTCCAGCCCTCAGTTGCTCACGTTCCATGTCAGGTTTCTGGTTTCCAGGTGGACCCCAAGGTTGCCCATCTCCTTTTCCCTTTTATTTTAGGCTTTCGAGTCGACTGACTCAGATTCACTCCTGAGAGCAGTTAGAGAATGGCATTGGGGGTATAATACTGGGACTTCCTCAACCCTAATGACCTTTCTGGCCTCTACAGCTAGAAATCCTAAGGAAACATTCAAATAATTGCTGTAGGATGGCCCTGAGGAACCACACACATGCACAGGCATAGCTGGAAGTATCATATTGAGGAATACTGACCCCCAAATTAGAAAAAAAGAAAAAACACTGTTTAGTGCACTGTGTAGTTTTCCCAACTTGAACAATAATGCACGATTGTGCGGTGATATCTGCTGACTTTTATGTACAGGAGAACAAAACCACAACACCGTTCCACTGCTTTGCCATAACTTGGTCCACAACACCCAACAACAACAATAAGTCAAAATTCACCTTAAGTGAATTAACACAGGCTGGCCTTGAATTTTTTTCTCAGCTGCCAATATGAATTATTTAGTGTTTCTAAAATTAGAGGGCATTTCCAATGCCTGTGGTAATGACCTTCCAGATGAACGTCCATCAAAGTTGGAGCCACTTGGCCAACTGGGTGCTGTAATAGTGGCCATACATCACCTAGGCCCCGCTCTCCTGGGGACCACTATGATGCTTGTTAGAATTAGATAAGAATGCTCTGGTGCAGTCCCTTTCAGACCTGGCCATTTGCCTGTTCCAGCCAATGCTTTACGTTACTGCCAGAGACTTACTCCACCTTTGCTGAGAGGCAAGGGCCTTGCCAGCAGGGCCCCTCCTGGTTAGACGGGCATGTCTGTTTCTGTAGCACATTGGCAGGAGAGAAGGTGAAGGTGATGGGAGAACCCTGGTAGGCTCCAGTTTCGAGGTCAGGCAGTAACCGTGTTACTCCAATGTCCCTGAGTCTCCACCACTAATGTAGTGGCTTGAACCACATTACTATTATGCAATATTAATGAATTGTAAAGGCTCTCATGATGAAATGTTCGGGGAAATGCTGCATTTTCTATCCTCCTCTTGAAGACTCACACTGCACCTTAGCATTGTAAAGGCTCTGAGAAGGCCTGCAGTAAAGAAACCTGTTAAACAGCTTTATTTGACTCATCTTTTCCCACTGCCTCCACTACCAAACATTTCCCAAAAGAATATCTTTTAAATCACACAAAACTACTGTATCCCACTGCCCCCATTTGGGGAAGGCTGGCTGGATGGCAACCTTGGTCCTTCCCAGCACGGGCATTCAAGATGTTGGGAGCACCATGGTGGGCCCCTTCTGAAGATGTCTTGTAATGTTGCTCAACTAAAAGGCATTTTCTGTTTCGTAGAGATTTCTTTCTGAGTATTAGAACTCCTTTGTTCTCAAGTGATCATAACCTTCCTCAAACTATCTTGCAAATAAAGGCAATTTATTAGGCTATGAGGAATACTGGGTGAGCCCAAAATGAAAAAGGAGCTGAAGAATCAGCACCTTGCAGGTGGAATCTGCAGCCCCCTTGAGGGCAGGCCAGTGAACCTCGGGGAAGAGAGGCTCTCAACTTCTCTTTGTCGCTCTTTCCACCTCTGTCTCCACCTCTCTCTCTTGGACCCATCCCCATCCATTCGACCAGCCAACCACTCACTTCCCTTTGTTTTTGCTTCCCCTTGTGTGTCCTTCGCTCTCTCCAGCGACAGATGGGCCTTTCCCATGGGGTGGGGACCATGGCTGCCAGCAGCCCCAGCCTAGCCACCCCCCAGAGGGAGCGAAAGAGAGATAGTTTCTTTCTTCTACCATCCTTACATTCACCCTGGGGCAGACTCAGGAGGCATCTGAGGCACCCACCAAATCTAGGAGAGCCACAGTCTACTCCTGGGATTCACCACTATGTCTGGAGGCTACATTGTGGCCCCTGAATAATGTGGGGTCACACACTTCTCCCTGTGGCCAGAAAGGTGCAGCACACTGGAGCTCACGGCCCCACCTGGGTGGCCCAGAGCAGAGAAGAAGTCCCCACAGGAAGGAGGGATTGTTACCACCAAAGGAGGGGGAAGGGAAAAGATGCTGGGACACACAGGCAAGAGCCTCAAGACCACCTTTCTCTCAAGCATGAAACACTTAGCAATGGGACCCTATGATGTCTCATGGCCTCCGCTTAGGTTAGCCTTTATTCAAACTAGATGGCAAGAGTCTTGAATTTGTCTACGTTGGAATTGAAGTGTTAAAGACATCTGTTGGTTTGTTTCCATATAAAATACGTCACCATGTAAAAGGGAAAGTTAGACTGTGGTGCAGATTACATCGTCCGCGCAGATCAGCAACCATTAGTCCAAGCGAACAGTTCCTTCTTCAGGTATTTCCACTGGTGAGTGCTTCTGTCACAGGACAGGATAACTTATGGTCATATTAGCCATTCAAAGACAATGGTTCAATACTCAATTATTGCTTTTCTTGGGTTTTGTCCACACCATGCTAAAACAGCTAGTTTAGAAGTGAAAAATCAGGCTCATGATGGCCACCTCTCGAGTGCCAGTCTGTTGTGATTTAGGGTTTTGAATCCAGCCACTGGTTGCTTTGGTGCCATGGTCTAAGGAGTTACCAAGCTTGTAACAGGGAGATGAGGATACTCAGGGGGAGAAGTTTGGACCACTATTTATGTGAATAAGGAGAGTCTAACCTACTCATGCTTAACTTCTCATGCTTAAAGTTCACACATGCTTAATTGGGTGGACACAGTTCCACACAATAGCTTGGTAGGTCATTTACTTCCCAAACAGACTGAAAAACTCCCAATAGTGGAATTATCACCATGGACCAGGCACTGTGGGAGCTGCTGGGGATAAGAGCATACATCCCACACCAGTCTTGGCCAGATATGAAACAGAACATCACAAAGCATTTTCACTGACAGCTTGTTTCTAGATTTTAGGGCTGGATATTCATATGTTCCTGTAAGGCCTCAATAGGCTCAGAAATGTCACTTCTCAAATTCTACAAAAAAGAGTGTTTGGAACCTGGTGAATCAAAACGCAGGTTCCATTCTGTGATATGAATGGAGGTGCACTGAGGAAACGTGTGTTTTTTGTGTAGCTGTATTGACCGCTCTCAGAACAGCCATGACACCTGCAGAGCCATGGGCATAGGTAGGCGGGGAGGAGTGATGTTTGGGCCAACACTTGGAAGATCATGAGAATTATCCAGGAGCAGGCGGCTGGGGTCAGAGGAGAAAGACTATGTTTCTGGCAGAGGAAACAGCATGGGTGAGCCTGTGGGATCCTGAGCTCAAGGAAGGCTCAGGGCTGGCTGAGTTGCTGCTTCCTATGCAGTAGTCCAGGCCATCATCGGCCTCATCCTGGCCACAGACAAGGGCACCAGACAGCACAAGCCCAGTCCACGACAGTGATGCCTGTAGCAAAGATGGAAGCACCCACAGCCTCATACTAACCCCTTCTACCAATCCCTGAAGGACTGGCCAGCTTCCCCAGTCCTCTGTCTGTACAACCTTCCCAGCAGGCCTGGCCTCTTTGAACACTTAGCCAATCCAAGGAAAAAGAAAGAATCCCAAGAGAGACACTAGACTTGCAGTTGATGTGGCCAGTCTGTGCTCATGCCCATTTGAATTTGAAAAGTTGATGATCTATACTTCAAATTGATGATGTAGGTGACAGTAGCTACACTTTCAAAAACTGTGTGTAACTAGACCTTCTGTACTCTTGATCTGGATGATCTATCTCATCACACCAAACCAATACCATTTCAGCCCCTGACTTTTTTCATAAGTAATATTTTTTATTTGTGAGTAATCCCTCAGCACCAGGAAATGTAGGCTGGCACTAGGGATTTAGAAATACTAAAATTACTCCTGTCCTCTTCCTTATCCCTCCCCTCTACCCCATTTAACCTCTTCGGTTTTCCAAATATCTGAGAACTCCGGGCCAGGAGCCACACTCTGAGGCCTGAGTGGTGCTCAGGACAGAAAGGCAGCCATGTATCCAGACCCTGCACCAGCCCTTGTCACACTCAGAGCTCATTTCTTGCTTGCTTGCTCTTTCCCCTACCACCTGGGAGCTCCTTGAAGGCCAGGAACTCTCGCAGAAGGCCTGGCATTCAGTAGGTGCTCAGAAAATACCTTTGTGAGGGTTATGTAGGCTTCATCCCCTACACATGTAATGTACACACAGGCCTTACTTACCCTGCAATGGGGCTGAATCTCTGCTGGACGTGGAGGTGTCCATGACTGTGAAAACAGACCCTACCTGCCTACAGGTGAGACCCAGGCAGGATGGCATTTCTTTCTACTCTTGCTAGGAAGATGCCACCATGACATGGAGAGGATCTCCACCCTGGCAGCAGGGAGTGCATGGAACACTATCGCCTCCCTTCTGTGTGGTCAAGGATAATTGTTTTCAAATCGCCATCGAGATCAATGTCTGGTCACTGGGAAAGCCACACTGCCCATCCACCAAAATGGCACCATTGCTCCTAACAGTCACACAGAGAATCTCATTTTAGAAAATGGATCTCTAAAGCCATTCATTAAAGCATTATGCACTGTAACTCCCCAGACAGAAATGTTTACTCAGGCCTAACTATATAATGAAATAATTAGCATATGTATCTTATATGTTTTTAAAAGGCTTGCTCTGTTAGAAGCTCTAGAATGTTAATCCCATACTCTAGCCCTCAGCCAGCAAAGGGCGTATCGCTGCGTCAATCATCAACCGGGTGGCGGTTTGTTTTCACACCTCTGGTTCAATTACCCTTTAATTGAAAATTTCGTCAAGAAATGGAGCTGAGAGGCCATGGGGGCTCTCCCAGAGGCTCTATGATATAAGCCGCTGTGGAGCAGAGGCAGAAAGATATCCAGGCTGCAGGGAGAGATTGGCCTTATTTCTTCCCCGGCTGGGGCTTTTCCTAGGCTCAAGGAGCCTGGGAAAGGCACGGATATCCAAAAGGTGCGAAGAACCTCCCCAAGGCACAGATGGCCAGGTTCAGAGAGTCTGGGAACAGGCAAGTTCATCCTAAAACCCTTGACGCCAGAAAAAAAGAGGCAGATGTTTCTTACAAGGATGGGGCTGAAGGGAAGAAGAAATTGCCATCCTTTGCCTAATTCTCAATTGCACCACAATCCTTCCTACCTCAGGGTCTTCCCACATTTTGTTCTCTCTGCGTGGAATGTTCTCTCCCTAGAGCCCCTTCCCCAGACCACCTTCAGATCCCAACTCACACGTCACTTCCTTGGGGAAACCCGCCTGGACACCTCCACTACCCGCCAAGCCAGGCCCCTGTGATCCATTATCACCCTGCCCCTTGATTGTCCCGCTTGTCCTTCTGATTAGATGCAAAAATGTTTCTAATTCCATGGTTATTTTTATCAGCATATAGCTCCGCTGTGGAAGGGTGAGCCATTGGATCTCCGCTCACTGTTACACCCCCGTGTCCAGCACAGCACCCCACTCAATACTTGCTTCATGAATGAAATAGATAAATTGGGAGTCAGCTGAGCCAGTCTGGATTGAGTGGGCTGACCAATTCCCTCTCTTGCTTTAATGAGTGCTTTATGACTTTCTTGCCCATTCGCAAAGTAGCCCATGGCGATCCACAGGAGGGGGATGTGAGAGGAGAGGAGGGACATGCCAGGCCCCAGAGTCTCCGCAGCGAATATGAATGCTGAAAATGGCCGAGGGCACTTTCTGTTGAAGGACGGGTTGGGGTCTTAGCACAGCACCACCCAGGCCTCTTACGAACAAATTTTCCTTAAGGTTATTTATGAGTTCATTGCCTGGATCCTCATTAATGATGTGCTGTGTGCCAGATTGTGTTCTAGGTGTTAGGAAAACAGCCGTGAATGAGCCAGGCCAAGAGCCCTGCTCTCGTGGAGACTGCATTCTAGAGACAAGAGACAGAAGGTAGAATGTACAGTGCACCAGATGGTGATAACTTCACGGAGAAAAAGAAAGAAGACATGGGGGGCAGGGAGGGTTGCTATTTTGAGAAAGTGGTTAGGAAGGCCTCTCAGATGAGCTGACAACTGAGCAAAGACTGGAGAAGAGTAAGGGACCAAGCGCTGCAGGCACTGGGGACATCAAGGGCCATTTCCTCACCCTACTCACCCAGGGACAATGAAAGAACAGAGTCATGACCACCTGGTACCCAAGATCCCTCTGGGACACAAATGACATACTTACAGCCAGGTGATTGGGTGAGGCCAAAAGGGTACGGTGCCCATGCAGAGGCTCATGTGCCCACAGTCCATCTACTCCAGCGGGCATGGGGTGTTTGCTGGCTGGTGACTCAGTGGAGCTCTTAGGAGGGGAGTAGAGGAAGTGGGAGGAGCACTGACCCAGCATCTGTTTCCCTGGCTTTCCCCAAATGTCAGGCTCAGCATCTCGGAGGGAAGCTTCCAAACCCAAGGAGTGCATTGCCAAAAGACGCTTAAACAGAGGGAAAAAAGAAACAGCCAATGTGTTCAAACCATCCCAAACTACACGTAAAAGACATCAGCCCAAACTAAGCCAGCTAGGGACCTGCACAACAACCTTAGGGGAGCTGCTGAGCTACTGGCTAGACCCTCCCTCCCAACCCCTGATCAACCAGCCTCCCAGGTTTGTGAGCATTCGAACTGGGAGCCCACAAACAAGCCATTTCTCAGTGAATTGGAACAATTTGTACCTTGACGACTGGTTTCTGTTATGATGCATCAGATCAGCAGTGTCATTGATCAGAAGTGTTCACTTCCGTGTTTTTCAAATCTCTGATTGTTAAACTCACCAAATTTATGTTTGAAGATGGTTCCCTCCACCAGTCCTGATCTTGTGTGGATACAAGAGCCGCTGCTCCAGCCTAGAGCCTGGGGTTTGCCCATCTCTCACCAAAATCCAGTCTGAGATGAAAGGGTTGTCCATCTACTTTCTGACCAAGATGTAGAGGCAAGAATTCTAAGTCAGCGTGTTCTCTTGTCTCCCAGAATCAGGGCCTTGCTATGGTCCTTGGGCTCCTCTTCCTGGAACGAGGGTCACAGACATACGTCAAGAAGGTCAAGGAGGCTAGATGCCTCCCTCTGTAGTGCTCACCTGCCAGTCAGCCTTGCCCTTGCCTGGCGACCTGCCCCCTGACCCACTGCCCACTCTGTCCTTGAAGCTTTTCTTGATTCTTGTGTTCGTGTGTAGACTTCCTGGGCTGCAGACCTGGCCTGAATGCTCAAGCTTTGCTTAGAATTTGGAGCCTGGGACCAGCCCCACTAACAGCCCTGCCAAGCGGTACCCAAGAGGCATCCCACATTGTGTGTGCAAAGCCTGTTCACCTTGCATTCTGGAACACGGCCTCTCCTGTCATCCACGAATCTTCCATGGCAAGCCTCTCTGCTATCCGCCTCTCCTAATTCTCCTCTCTGCTTTACACTAACCAAGTGGTTACTAAAAGAAAAACAACAGCAACCATAGAAAAACCCCAAAGAAGCATATTATTCATGTCTCTTTTTAATATTCACTTTTTAATTTTAAGCTTCGCATAGATATTAACTTTATTTCCATCAACTTTCATTTTCCATTGACTTCCTGGGAATATGAATATGAAGGTTTTTTCCACCTACAAATGACATGTTTCTATTAAGCTATACTGGAGAAAGGATCATTTTACATGTGGTCCTAAACCCATTCCCCTTGTTAATTGGTTTAACATAATTCTGCAAATTCCAATCTTTTAGTTAAAAAACAAAAAAACAAAAACAAAACAAAAACCTTTCATGCCTGTGGGAAACAGATTGCCACAACCGTTGCCCACACTCGGAATTTCCCAGAGACTCCCAGCCTCAGCAGTATTACCAAGTCATGCCTCCCGATCACCATCTTCATCTTGCAATTCTTGGCATGTGAGTTGTAAGCAAGAGTGATTGATGGCTGTGGAAGGTGTGGTTGCATCTCAGTGATCCAAAATTTTCCCAGACTCACACTCTTCCTCAGGATTAAAACACCTTTTTGATTTTGTATCTTGGAGACAGACAGAAACAAATTTTCCCAAAGCAGGAGTTGGATGATAAAGGAATGCCTAAAGGGGGATGCCAGCTGGAAAGCCGTGGCATATAGCAAGAGCTCAACCTACTGTGGCTAAGACAATTATGACTAAGAGTAGAACAACTCTGATGGCAACAACAGTAAAACAGGCACGAATCTTCAGAGAGGGGAGGAGGTAGTGACATATCTCTGTGAGTCTAGGTGGGGGTCACTTGGCTTTGCCCGTCTGTCCTAGTGACAGACTGGCTGCACCGGGGGCTGGGTCCACTGTGCAGGAAGCCACTAAGGAGCACTCTGCAGGGAAAACCCACTGAGCCAGTTCTGGGGCTCAACTCCTAGGAAGATCAGACTTGATAGATATAAGAGATGCTCAATTTTTCTACAGTTCTAGAGAATGGGAAAGAGAACTCCCATGCAAACACGGATGCATAACTTAACACTTGGGGCAGATACCATTTCCTGTGAGCCTCATTCACAACCACCCAATAACAGCAAGCTATGTTATCACCAGCCCCGAAAAGGGGAAGTTACTTGCCAGAAGTAGTAGGAGGCCAGGGTTCAAACTCAAGGTCCTAAGTTCCTTTCACTGTGCAACACACAAATAGGCTGCTTTTTTGTTTTTGTTTTCGTTTTTGTTTTTTTGAGACAGAGTCTTGCTCTGCTGCCCAGGCATGATCTCAGCTCACTGCAACCTCCGCCTTCTGGGAAATTTCAAGCTATTCTCCTGCCTCAGCCTCCCGAGTAGCTGGGACTACAGAAGCATGCCACCACACCCAGCTAATTTTTGTATTTTTAGTAGAGACGGGGTTTTACCATGTTGCCCAGGTGGTCTTGAACTCCTGACTTCAAGTGATCCACCTGTCTCGGCCTCCCAAAGTGCTGGGATTACAGGTGTGAGCCACCACGCCCAGCCTAGGGTGCTTTTAAAACGGAGTTATTCTTGCTGTTTGATGGAAGCTTTTAACAGAATGAAGATCAGACTAACTCAGTCCAAGTGGCGGGAATAATGATGGAGTCATCCTATGGCCATTCAGACAGCAGCTGGAAGCTTGTGTGCTCTGGCAGCCAGTTAGGGATGAGTGCCCAGGAGAATCAGAGAGCAGGAGCCAGAGTTGAAAGAAGCGGACTGGAGATAGTATAAAGCATGGTAAGAGATCAGATTGACAGTAGCTGCCAGCTTCAGCAATGACCCAAGGTCAGCAGAAGTGAGTAGGAGAGTCTGGAAATGCTTTCACGCGAGCAGTACTCAGCAGGGCCTGCCTGCGCCCAGAAGTGTGACTCCAGGGACCCATTCTTCCCACAGGAAGCCAGCTCTTGGTACCACCATAGTCCGGCTCTAACAATGACTTAGCAAGTGGCTGAGACCACAGGGAACATGGACCCTGTCCACAGCCTCCACTTCTGTCAATTCCATATCTCCAGCCCAGAGGTTCCTTGAAGCCCCAGAGGCTAAAGGCGCCTTCAGTCTCAAGCCCAACCTTCTTCCTGAATGGCCCGGGGGATTGTTTCTGCTGCTATTGTTTCTGCTTGTCGATGCAGGTCTCCCACTGAAGTCTCCACTAGCCGTCCCCATACCCAGAAAGAAAAAGAAAGGCCCAGAGCTCACCCAACACCCCAAAGTGTTGCCAGTCCCTGACTCAGCCTCCTCAAGCCCCCCAGGGAAGCAAACCGAGCCCCAGAGCCTCCTGTTTCTCCACCCCAACCTCCCGTGCGGTGCCATGCATCCCAAGGCACAGAGCTCCTCGGCGCTGCGTTTCCAATAGAACAGGCCCAGCGTGCCTGCAGCCGCACATCCCCACATGTTATTCTTGCCTTTATCTTGTTAGCATAATGCTCAGCTTCATTAGCCAGCCAGATGAATCATTTAGTAATTGGAGCTAATGAATTTAATTTTCTACTTTCTATTTTTTTATAATAAAACAAAGTCATATTTTACCAACAGGTCAAGGAAGGCTCCAAGTTGCTGTTTTGAGTCAACATTAGGCCAAGAGTACAAAATGGCAGACGGGGAAGGAGTTGGCTCCCTTTTATTGATGTCACCGCCTTTTCTGGAGTTTCTTGGGTAAGGAACCCCATGGAAGCATCATCCCGAAGTTCTACGGAGAATGATACTAAAGGCCCGCATGAAAAATTAATGTCGCCATGGTGGCAGCATTCCTAATAGGACAGTCTGAAGAGTAGGAGGCGCTCACAGAAAATAAACAATGCACAGTTATCAAGGAAACACCCTGATATCAATTAGATGAAGGGCTGTAAGGAATCTATTTATCTTGGAGAGATTTCCCTCCAAGGATCCCAGTGCCCCTCAGTCAAGTGAAATGGATGGATAACATACACCTCCCTTCTCACTCCCTGTTACAAAAGACGTGAAACCCAACAGTGAACCGGTACCTGAAATGTCAACGTGGGAAGCCAGGCTAATTAGAGTGGGGCCAACCCGCCTGACTGCATAGCTGACATGCACCCGCTGAAGCCTTCTTGTAACTTGACTACCCAAAGCCTCATCCCTGATTAACAGAGCCTGGCTGCAAACTAAAATGCAGTTAATTTATTGTAAGTTTTATTAGGCATATAAAAGGGAAGCAGGAATGACTAGCCTTTCGTTGCTCGAGATACATTTCATCCATGACACGGAGCAGATTCCTCATAGATTAAGCTTGTTAATTTCCCTCCCCGCCAACATTCTTCTCCGCATTGCTGAAGCAAAAGCCACAGGCTCTTGTCTGAAATGGATGGGATGAAAAGGGCTGGGGGCCCCCCGGACAACAGTTACATTAACCACTTTGTCCTTTTAATTCATCTAATTACATGCAAGGAGAAAGCTGCCGCCTTAGCAGGCTCGCTCTGCGCCAGAGCGCGATGCCGCTGGGCCATTGCTTTGGGCTTTTTGTTGTCTTATTAGGGGTGCTTTTGTTCAGAGGGATGGTTAAAGCCATTTTCAGCAGCTAGCAAGATGAAGCCGCTTCAATAAGGACACAATGTACTTGTTTAAATTACCTTTCAAAATGCTCAAAACCATTAAGGGGGAGGTGCTGCAAATAAAAGTTGGATTTTTTTATAATGTTTTACCCTAATAACAGCTTTTATTTTATTATAATCCATTAGTTGACAATATTATTCTATAGATTATTAGGCAGCAATTTTGTTATTTTATCACACTTTCAGCACTCACTCACCGGGCCAGAATCCACAAATCTCAGTATAATATGCTTTCAATTTTGTTAAAATCTCTATTTAACTGGTTTGGCTGCGGAACATCTTGGCAAATGTGTTTTTAATTTCATTCTAATTAACTTGACGGTTGACAGAACTCAATGGTGGCATGATGGTGTCCCCTTTTCCAGGGTCCCTGCAAGCCCCATGCCTAGGGTCCATTTTTTTTTTTCTCTCCCATCCTAACAAGGAAGATGTCAGAGCTAACATCCAGGAAAAGGGTCTTTCATCTCTGTCAAAAGTATATGCAATTTTTAAAAAACCAATTAAAAAATCTGGCTTTCCTCTTTATCTGTAAAAAGAAGGTCATTGGTTCTGTGGGGTTCTCAAAAAATGGCTTGTCCTACAGACTTGGGTCCTGAAAGATGAAATGAAGACAAAGCAAGTGGGAGAGAGGGGTTTTTTTTTTGTTGCTCAAGAGGACACCAGCTCTTTCCCAAAGAGGCGCTATGAAGGAGCGGCCATCCTCCCTCTATGTCACCGGTACTCGGTTGGGGAAAGAGCCTTCAGTTCTCTGCTTTTGGGGATCAGCCTGAAAAGAGCAGCATTCGGAGAACTTAACCTTGTTCTTTAAACAGTTCCAAATTATCTCTATTGTCTGGGGAATTTCACTCTGGCAACCATTCTCCAGGTGCCCTCTCTGTCTTTGCTTCCAAAATCCTGCATCATCCCAGAACCCAGCCTTCTCTCTGACCCCGAGCCAGCAGAGATACAAGCAGGCCTGGATCACACCGCAACGAAGACAAGTCAGTCATGCCTTCCTGATGTGGAGGTCAAACAAACCTCATCTTCCCACTGGTTTTCCTTATATGGAGATGGGCCTCCAGGGGACTGCGTGGAAACCGTTAGCTGACTTGAGACCAGGTCCTGGAGTGGCCGTTCACAATCTGCAGTGAATTTGGGGCATCCATTCTTGCACCTTTTTTGCACTCTTGCTCCCCCTCCCTGCTCCCACTCTCTGTCTTTCCCTCCCTACCTTTCTCACATGTTGTGAATTTGCCCATCACTGGAAATTCCCTGATTCCACATTTGTACCACTCATTATGCTTCTGTTCAATTATTAAGAATGTCAGTCCTCCCAGGACCCTCAGAGATGAATCACTGTAACATCTTCCTCACATAAATGACAAAAATCTCACGGCCCAAGGGACTTGACTCACCAAGATACTGGCCAGCAAGGAGCAGCAGCCTAGGACTGAATCCAGGTCTTCCGACTCCCAGTCCATGCCCTTTCCTGAGATTTCCATTGGAGAATTTCTAGGTTTTGTCAAAACATACACATGCACACACATACATGTGGTCTTTTTTCTAGTCTTCAAGTCTGAATTTTGAGTTTTCCTTTTTATTTTTTATTTACAACAAGAATGTTGCTACAAAATTATCTGGGCTATTAGAGTAAAACAAAGCATTTGGTGTTCATGTTTTAAAAAGGTACCATGTTTTTAGCCCCAAGCAAACAAAATATAGATGCCTAGACCAATAATTTTCAACAGGAGGAACTTTGCTCCCCAGAGGACATTTGGCAATGTCTGGGGACATTTTTGGTTGTCAAGACTGCAGCTAGGGGCATGCTACTGGCATCTAGTTGGTAGAGGCCAGAGATGCTCCTAACCACCCTATAAAGTGTAAGACCCCCAAGCAACCACCACGAAGAACTATCTAGCCCCAAATGCCAGTAGAACCCAGTGGACAAGCCCTGCCCTCTCCTTACCTGGGAGTCAGATTCAGGTTCAGGGAGCTTATACCTCACTTAGGGAGAAGAGAGGATGGTGAACCTGCAAGGAGAATGGGTGGAGCCAAGTCCAGATGACCCACGAGTGGTGACAAAAGCAGGATTGAACCCACATCACACTGACAGTGCTCATTCTTGTTTGTCCTGCCTGGAGAGCAATTATACTTTTAATAACTGGGTCTGTTTCCCTTTCTATTCAATGGCAGTATCATGGGGTAATGAAGAGAAGGCCCATGTGAAGTGCCTGGCACACAGTAGGCCATTGACACATTGGAGAGGGAGGAGGAATACAGTGCTGCTGTCTCGTGCTTTGGCCGGGATGGGGAGGGCATATGTCTCCTGCTCTGGCATCTTTTTTATAAGATAGCAATATGTCTGCTCAAAGAAGTGTGCACACTAATGAACATTTACTTGGTAGGGAGAAGCAGAGAGGGGGCATGGAACTAGAGGAATGAGAAAAGGATGATGTCCTTTGTGGGACATGACCCACCTCCCCTTCCCATACTCCCCGTAACCCAAAAAGACACCTATAAAGGCTTTGATCAGAACCAGCTCATACACACAAGGTGAGACCTGCTCCCAGCTGGCTCTAGTCCATCCTGTAGCCCTAAGCAATGACTCTACTCAAACAGGTTAGAGCCATTTAGGAAACACAAGCCTGAGCTTCCTTACCAAGTCCCACGTGGTGACAGCTGTTTCTAGATATAGGAAGCCAGCAATATCTGAAACCATGCTTTCTGGCCAGAATATTAATTTGCACCATTAAATATTTGCTGTGCTCATTCCCAGCACCCCTCCCTACTCAATGCACTTGCATAACATCCACGTCCTCAAGCAGGGGGTGGGAGTAGCAGTGCAAGAGTAATCTCAGAGGGATGGCCCATTGATAAAAAACTTCTTTTTCAAGTTAATTGCCAAAGAGAAGTAAAATGTTCTTCCAATACTTCGTCTCCAAAACTGTTCTCTGGCTTGTGAACATCTGTCAAGAATATATATTTCCAGGGCTCCAAATTGCCCAGATTTTAACATCCAGCTTAGTTAAGCCACCAAAGTTTAACTAACACGCTGCTTCTTATAGAATCAGCACTAGGATAAAAAGGAGTTTGATTTCTTCCCCAGATGCATTTCATTTCTTTTGGATGGTCAGACAGCATGGGTGTGTATCTCGCCTCTCCGTGGCCTCACATGAGGAAGGAGGGGCCTTACTCACCGACACCATGGGTAAGTAATCCATTCAAGACCCCTCTCCGTCGGGCCTCCATTTTACCAGCCCAAAATTAAGTTTTACCAGGACATTGTAGCGGGGCATGTGTTTGGCCATTGAGCACCATGTGTGGCCATTAGAAAGAAAAGGAAAATCAATAGGGTTTCATTAAAACAGCAGGCAATCAGGGCCCAGCCCTGGTTTAATTACAGTTTCAGTAGCATTTGCTTTAATTGGAAAGAATAAAAGAAGTGAAGTGGAGTGAATGAAGAAATTAGCATATCTATCACTGTTGTCACATTGTACTGTGGCCTTAAAACACTGTTCACTCTTTCCTATCTCTGAAGCTGCGCTGAACCCTGGAAAAAAATATATGGCAGGGCAGTCAGCAAATCCTCAGGCTCCACCTTTGTGAAATTCTAATTAAAGCCTTTTATAATCTTTGGAAGTCATTTTTAAAAATCTGCTAGATATGCTAGATACACTTTGCAACATGTCTGTTAATTACGCCTGCTTGGTGCGATGTGAGGAGAACTGCAATCACCTTGCGCTGTCTGAACATCGAGGCTGTTCTGAGAGCCAGCTTTGGCAGCGCACAAAAGCCCCTAGGATCCTGCTCAGATGGGGGGCCCCAAGGGCAGTTTCCGCCAGCCGGAATTCTTTCCGCTTTATCAGGCTTCCGAACAATCACAGACTCAGAAAATATCAGAGGGTCTTTAGGCACCAACCAGACCAAATCCCACCCTCATTTTACAGATGGGAAAACTGAGGCCCAAGGTCCCCAGACTAAGAAAGGATAGAGCAAGGACTTTTTCCCAGGTTTGTTTCTTGGCCAATTCCAGTCTACTGTCTACTATCCATAATATTTTATCTGATGACATCTCAGGAAAACCCTTTCTGTTGAAAGAAAATATTGAGGTGGCCGGACACGGTGGCTCACACCTGTAATCCCAGCACTTTGGGAGGCCGAGGCAGGCAGATCGCTTGAGGTCAGGAGTTAGAGTCTAGCCTGACCAACATGGTAAGCTCCATCTCTACTAAAAATACAAAAAAAAAAAAAAAAAAAAAAAAAAAAGATAGTCTGGCATGGTGATGCATGCCTACAATCCCAGCTACTCAGGAGGCTGAGGTGAGAGCATCACTTGAACCCGGGAGGTGGAGGTTGCAGTGAGCCAAGATCGCACCACTGCACTCCAGCCTGGGTGACAGAGTGAGACTCCATTTCAAAAAATGTATATATGTTGACATAAGGGATTGAATTTTTACTCACTAAAACTCAAACATTTCTTTTCTTACCAGATAACATTTCATAATGAATACACTCCTCCTTTTGGAAAGGTTAACGGATTAAAATCCATCCATGATTAGGAATTTGCTTAGGATACGGCCAAGGAAAGGTTTTCAAGTTCACGTCTACTGAGGAAGGAGCAGCAGATACTGGAGGCAGAGCCGACCTTCTCACTGACTGGGATTCTGGAAAGAAATGTCAAACACCTAATCATTCCCATGAATTGCATGGAGGTCACAAGGACGGCTAATAAGAAGAACTTTCATTTTATGAGAGCCTATTTCGTGCTATGTCCTCGTGTGGAGGTTCTAGTGTCCCCAGTTTAAAGAATAAAAGACTGAGGTTATTTGCCCTCGGTCAGATAAGCCACATACTGAGATTTAAACTTCAGTTTTGTTCCAAGGGGCTTCTTCCCCCAGGCTACGAGGCCCTCCCAAGGTGAAAGACCAACCCCAGTGTAGAAAAATGCAGGAGGTCTGAGCATCCCACTCTGGAGCTGGTTCTCTGCCTAGCAAATGCCTGGCCAGAGGGAGGCCCAGGCAGGCAGCCTGGCCAGTGTGGCCCCAGGCCCAGGCAGGTCCTCCTGAAAATTTACCCAGACCAGGTGCTTCCTCTCAGACTGCTAAGGACAGCCCTGTTCCTCTAGGAAAAGCCCCCAGAACAGCAGCTCATTGTGCGAGTAAGGAGCAGGCGCAGCGCGGCGAGGGTACTAGGTGGCCTCCGAGGTCAGGGAGATGTGGCCAGGGGACAACAGGGAGACCTCCGTGCAGAAAATTACAGAGAGGAAACGATTCATTGTCTCCTCGCAAAGTGGCCATCGGGAAGTGCGTGATTGGCTTCTCACTGGAGCGTGGCGGGCCCTGTCCTGGGTCAGTCCTCCAACCTCCTTGCCCTGCAGCAGGAGACAGCGGGAGGCGGAACACAGCGGGGATCCGACAGTGGGCGAGTTCTGCGTGCAGGATGTGCCTTCACTCCTCTGCAAACCAGTGTTTCCCGGGGAGGGGGTCGAAGGTGTGTTTCACCCAAGTGAAACCACTCAGATAAATGGGTGATCAGGGACTGACGGGAAGGGAGGCCTTCCAGGCACCTGGGCCAGGTTTGGGCCTGGTTCCTGAAGTGTGTGGGAAGTGCCCTCTGCCTCCTCTGCTCTCAGCATCAGAAACGTGCGGGGATGATTTTGAGCACTTGTTCCTGGCCAAGCGGTAGGCATATTGCTGCCTCCAAAATCCATCGTGGGAGGATCCCAAGGGTAGCATGCCACTCCCACAAAATGATCAGAAGGCTGTTCCCCAGGCCTAGTGGAGCCACCATTGGCTTGGAAGCTGGCAGCGTGGTGAGGACCATGGGGACCCAGCTCATGCAGGCTGAAGAGAAATACCAGAAATACCCAGCCTCCCGAGAGGACCCCACAGCCTCCTGGAGGTGAGAAGCCCACCTGAGAGGTGTGCAGCCGGAGGAGACAGAGAGCACCGCGTTCCCAGTGACTGCAAGCCTGAGGCACACCCCACCCCCTGTCCCCTTTTGTCTTCTGGACTCTTCAAGATGGGAAGAAGGCCTAGTCTCAGCTTTGCAGGACCTTGCACAAACCACCTCTGCCCTGGGCCTCAGTTTCTTTGTCTGAATAATGTGTCCTCACCACTCCCACCCCCAGCCATCCTCTGTCGCTGTGACCTGAGGCATGTATTAGCCCTGTGATCTTGGTAGCCAGGGTCAGACCCAGGAGGGCCTCAAACGAGGAAGGAAACAAAATTCACTCCAAAGGCATAGAAGACCAGCACAGAATCCCAGGGTAGGGAGCTGGCAGAAACGGGGGCCATCCTAAAAAATGCAAGCTCCCCAACCCCACGAGGGGCCTTCCAGAGCCAAGAGTCATCCCAAAAGTGTGGCTGCAGTGAATGGAGCTCATCCCTGTGGAGCCCCGATCTGGGCAGGGCATTGCTCTAACTCCCTAATGTGCATGAACCATCGACTCTACACAGTCTTTCTGAGCTGTAGTAGGCAGCAGGCACCGCGATGATTCGCTCTCTGCAGATGACACTACCAAAGCATGAGGGAGAGAACTAGCCAAGCTCCCACAGCAGGTGAGCAGCCCGGCGGAATGCTCTGTATCTCTGTCTCTCTCCTATAGCCTCTGCACCGCCTTTCTCCTCCCAGCCAGCATGGGGCTTCAGCATCCAGGCCTAGGAATCAGCCAGCACCCTGGTAGGAAAAACTGAAAGTGGAGGAACTGAAGGGTGGAAGCTTGAGACACAGGAACACAACGCTTTTTGTCCTTTCGCCCAAGGTTCAACTCTGTAGTTTTTCCTAGGAGGGCACAGACCCCGACGCCCTCTGGGAAGGCATAGAGTTCAGTGGCTCAGCCCACAGGCTTTGGATTCAGTCAACAGCTTGAGTTCACATCCCTGTCCTACTGCCTCCAAGTCACAGGATCACAGGCAAGTGGGTCCACTGTGCTGACTCACGGGTTCCTCCTCCACAAGGTGGGTTAACAATGGTGTCCACTTTCTGGAGTGTCTGCTAAATTTAATGACAGAGTCCACATGTGGCACTCATGATGCAGCCATTGAGACCCAGGCTACTGCCATCTCAGCCTTGGGTCCCCTGGGGTAGCACCCATAGTGCCTGGGATGGGAAAGAGTTCCCAGTGGGACAGAAGAAAGTTTGAGTTCCCCACTGGGGGCCAGCATCAGTGTCCTGGCCCCACCACTGCGTGACATGGGCAAGCCCCTTCCTCCAAAGGCCCTTTGGATGCTGCCTTCACATTTTCAAAAGGCCAGGTGGAGCTTATCAATGACAGGAGCAGGGGACTGGAGAATCACTGGACACAGGCTCAAGGAAGAGCCCTTGCACATTCAGCTGCTTCTTGTCCTGTTCATACTGCGCTTCTAAAGTCCTGAGGAACCCACTGCCTGGGGCTGTACTGTGGCCTTGCTGGCGAGAGGTGGAGGGTCTTGGAGAGGACCCATCTCAGAGCAACTAAAATGCAGCTGCCATCATTAACTAGGACAAACACAGCCCTGTGCATGGCATGGCCTGGGCGCACATTCACTGGGGCAGTAATTAGAGGGGGAAATATCCTACAGGCAGCTTAGCTGCGGAAAACCATTTTCATTGAAAATATACATTTGTAATTGTAAATGGAAAGATTACCTGTAATAGCGGTAACAGACCCATTTCCTAATAAGATGAACACTATAGCTGATGACTGAAGCATCTGTATATAGCTACGTACACCATTTCTGTACTGCAGGCTGCCAATTTGTTTCAGCGGCGAAAAGCGTGATTTAGTGTTTGTAGCATTACCATCTGTTGTCGTTATTACAGAAATTATATATAAACCAGTTAGTAAACACTTTGCCGCATTGTCTGTTGTTTTGATAATCACCCATAATAACATCTAGCATCAATATGGTCTTTAAACCCGATTTGGGAGTTAATGGAATAAGAGGAGGCAGTCTGTATATGCACCGGGGTAATGTCATTAGGAATGTTTGTGAAGAACAAATTAAATCAGTTGTAAATTGTGCTCTCAAGTCAGCCAGAAAACCAGTCTTGTTCAGGAGAAGGGATTTATATTTTAACCTCGTGCAGAAAATGCACTTACGCAGATTAAAATAAAATAGGGACTTTGCCGATGGATGGAAGTGGTAATTGCTAGGGCCTTAATGGCTTCCTGTTGGCTGTGTCATGCAGTGGGCACAGCTATTTTAAAAGTTAACCGGCACTCGGGGTCATACTTTCACTGATTCAGTCATTAAACCAGGCTAGACATGTCACTAAATGGCTGATTATTCAAATGACGGGCCTGATCCACGGTTCCCTGGTGTCGTCTTTTGAACATGAGGATTTTCAGGGATGGTTCTCATAAAATCAAGATGAGTTGGATTCAAGTACGAGTCAATGGTAGCGCTGGGCTGGGGCCTGGCCCATCTGAGACAGCAGAGGGAGGCCCCGCCTGCTTTCTCAGACAGGCAGGGACAGGCATGCAGCCCTGGTGGCTAAGCCTTGGTGCTTGGATGTTTCCAGAGGTCAGGCAAAGGCCGATTTGTGGATGTGTTCAAAGGGAAGCCATGTTTAGACAAAGAAGTGCCATGATGGGAGGAAGCAGACAGAGACGGTGGGCGGAAATTCATAATTCCGTCCTAAGACTGTTATCGCCATCACCACGTGTCCAATTCCATAGTCAAGAGATAGTGGAGCGGCAACTGGACCCCAGGTCTGCCTCCACAGCCTCTGCTCCTTTCTGGGGCTCCTCCTCTCACTTAGAGCCTTCCTCTTTTATCTCCTCATGATATCTCTTACAGACAGATTGCATTAGTACCCCCATTTTCAGGTAAGCAGACTGAGGCTTATGTGAGTGAGGTCATATGGCCGACCAGAGGTCCAGGCTGGATAAGATCGCAGGTCTCTGTGGTACTGGAAATCTTCCCACAGCACTGTTGCACAGGTGGGACCAAAATAAATGAACATTTACCTAGGCACTCAAAAGTCAAGAGCATCACTGTATGGAGTGGCAAATGGCAAGGGGGCGGGGGTGGCAGGAAGGATGTTAAGACCAGCTCTAGAGTCAGCCTGGTGACCAGGGAGTTGATCTAACTGGCAGCCATGGAAGCTGGCTTTGGGGCAAGCTGGGGAAGAGACGGGAGGAAGTCTTTTAACAAGTGGCTACTCCCAGCATAGAGACAAATGGGGACTGGAAATGGTCCCCAAGGCCACAGGAAGGGCTTGGCTATCCAAAGGACCCAACTGATGCCAAGCCTCCAGCCACATTTAGCTGGGACAAAGCACAGAGCAATGCCTCTGAAGAGCGACATTTATGACTCACTGCTCTTAAGATGATTTCCGAGAGTACACGTAACGATCTCCTTTTTACTTTGTTTTGATATTAGTAAAAATATAAACAGCACCTCAAATTCATAGTACAAAATACATTTGATTGTAAAGGAAATCTTTTTAAAAGGAATCTAAGTATTTAGGTTGGTGCAAAAGGAATTGCGGTTTTTGCCATTTAAAAGTAATACAAATAGTGAGTTTATTTTAAAATACTTAGTAGGCGATAGAACAGATGCTATATAGACGTGGCAACAATCATAAAGAGAATGATTGAAGTTTGGGTTTTGGAGTCAAGATTACGTTGGTTCAAACCAACTAGTGTTTTGGGGTCAGCCTTCATCTCTCTGAGTTTATTTTCTTGTGTACAACATGAGGTTAAAGCAGCCTCCACACAGGGCTACTGAGGACAGTAAATGGGCCACCAGATACCGGCAGCACTGGAAGTTCTCATCAAGGGGGGCCAGTCCCCATAATGAAAGGACAGGGAGTTCTTCCTCCCAGGGAGTCATGAGATAGCAGCTCATCTCCAGAGCCTACGTTCAGGGCATATTCCATCAACAATTGCAGAACTGGAGCATACCAGAAAGCCCTCCAGGTCCCATCATCCTGATGCCAATTAATGAGATACTCACCCTAGGGGAAATCAGGTCCCTTGGGCCTGATGTGGCCCCTGCATATTCTAATTCAAGCCTGGGTTTTTAGAGGGCTTTTGTCTTTTGCTTCTTCTAATAATTGAGGGATCGAGGTCTGGAAAGGTCAAGTTACTTGTCCAAGGTCTCATTGCAAGTTAACGCCAGAACCAAGGAGAGACATCCCCCCAGTGAGCCCTGACATTGTTACTTTCTCATGTGCCTGGCACTGTGCCGCATGCTTGTCATAAGTCATCACAGCCAGACTGGGAGGCTAGTACCACTGTCATCATCACCACGTTACACACGGGGAGGCTGAGGCTCAGAAAAGACCAATCACTGATCTATAGTCACATGGATAGAAAGTTGCAAGAGTCAGAACAGAAACCCACCAAATCTGACTCCAGACAAAGAGCTCTATTCTTAATCA
Source organism: Mandrillus leucophaeus (assembly GCF_000951045.1). Classification (NCBI taxonomy): domain Eukaryota; kingdom Metazoa; phylum Chordata; class Mammalia; order Primates; family Cercopithecidae; genus Mandrillus; species Mandrillus leucophaeus. The sequence goes on along the minus strand of NW_012103131.1, from coordinate 739,358 downwards.
ATCAACTGCACCAGGGGTTGCCAAACTAATAACCCTGGGGGGCCAAATCCAGCCTACTGCCTGCTTTGTAATGGCTGGCAAGGCTAAGAATCATTTTTACATCTGTGAATGGTCACAAAAAAAATAAAAAGAAGAATATTCTTTGACATGTAAAAATTCCATTTCTGTCCATAAATAAAGTTTTATTAGAATACAGCTGTGTCCACTCACTGACATTTTCTTGACAGCTGCTTTTGTGATGCGGCAGCAGAGGTGAGCATGCCTTTAGAGACTGCAGGGCCCACAAAGCTTCAACTATTTCCTTGCTGGCTTTGTACAAGGGAAGTTTGCTGACCCCTGCACTAGACTGCCTTGCCAAGGAAGGAACCTTTGGCCTTTCCAAGGAACGGCCTTTGTCTGGGGAGCATCATCCCAGGAGAAGAAAAGGAGGGGAGATAGAGAAAGGGGAAAAAGAAGAGAAAAAGAAAAAGAACCATCCATGTTAACCAGAAGGCCAGTTGTTGACATGCAGTCCCTATTATGGAGATTACAAAGGAGAAAGGAGAAGGAGGTCTGCATTTTGGAAATAAACGTTTCCCCCACCAGCTGGGACCCGGGTGAGAATCACCAGGGTAGAAACGCATACCCAAGTGACAGCCAGGAAGTGAAACCTTGAAATTGGGGCACAATAGAAATACTTTAGATGCTTGAGTATTTTTCATAAATTCATGTAATTATTTTAACTAAAAATCTTTAAAATATTAATGGGGGGGGTGGGTTTCAAAGCAGAGTTAATTATAGCAGCTCCACTCACCACATGTACTTAAGACTCCGTCAGCTTTTCCATTAGGAATCGCTGCTTTTCAGGGGGGTTATAATTCAACCAAATAAATTGGCCACAGGCTGAGGCTTGACGTGCAAGTTTTCAGGGTGAGAATTAATTGTTTAATTGATTTGAATATTCAAGGCCTACACATGGAAGGAAAAAAAAATCATCATATGTTGTCATTTCAGGGAGGGTTGGCCTGAAGATACCTGCCACTCTGTAGCTTGCCGGTCATCATTCTCCCCTATTAAAACCCTACATCCATCATCACAGTTCAAAAATATATGCCTATATGTGGCTTTGCACCAAAAGGTTCTAAGTACCTTACTTAGCTCTTAAATTCATGCCTAAGTTTCCCCTCAAATGAGCTTCATTAATCTGGAAAGGAGAGGGTTTTGCCGGCTCATATGAATGTGTTTTAAAATAAGCCTTTTCATTTTTGGTAGCTTCAATATACAACCAGCGGCAATCGCAGGCTTACCTTCCTTGGCTGAAATCCGATCATTAAACCAACTTCACTATTAGGGGGAATATCTGGCTGGAAAATGCATTTTATCCCTGAAGAATATGCTATATTAGTGAGAAAATGACTCTAAATGGGAACGAAGCTGACAACTGCTGCTTGCAGACTAATGGCCTAGTGTATATATCGTACCCAAAAAGCATGTCATCACCTGCCTGTTGAGCAGATCACTGGCGTTAGGTTCTGGTTGGCACAAATGGGACATTACAGATGTCGAAAAGGTTTTAGGAATTTTGGTGGGTTTCACCTCATCCCTCCCCCTTTTACTTAAAGCCAGTGGATGCAGTATCATCATAACCCAAAATTCCAGGTGAGACCAATGCAGCGACTGCCAACGTGGCCGCCAGCAGGTAGAAATGCATCCTATTCTTGCTTCTACATAGGATTCTTCAGTAGCCATTTTATGCAAAATCACATCCTGTGAATGGCAGAATATTTTCTCACCTACTGCAGAGTTGTTCAACTCAACCTATTCAGGGACTTGGAGGATGCCCTGGAGCCCCACAGACAACACAAGACATCAGGGCAACGACTTCTTTTTCAAGACAGAAAAATTGTACCATTGCTTTGCACAGTAAAAGCAGTGGCTGGGAGGAGGGAAGGAGGAATAGGGCCCTAAGAAAGTCCTCGAGATCAAAATGTGAATGTTGTAATGAGAAAAAAATTGCATTTGTTTCATTCCCAGTTCTTGGTGCTATCTTCTTCAAGAGAACAGATTCAAATTTGGGACCATTTTCTGTTCTTATTAAGAGGAAAGTGGTATCAATTTTAATAAAGTCCAAGAACACTCGTTAATAGAAGGCATTTTTCATCTACCTACAAACATAGTGGAGGCCATGTCGGTGACTCAGAACATTCAAATAAAGGGCCCTCCAGCTCTGTGTCGGCTGACGGAGGATCTGGGAAGGGCGCTGCCTGAACAATAGCTATCATTAGAACTTTATTCTTCTTCTCGTGTGCTTCTTCAGATCTCCTAATTCAGATATTATATCCCATCAATTTTTTATTAGAGCATAATTCATTTACTGAGATTGCTTCTTTTGAAAGCATTTGGCGATAGGATCTTTCTTATTGAAGATGCATGTCCAAGAACATAGAAATGTGGATTGGTAATGCCCATGAACCACAGGATAGTTCTTTATAGCCTGAAACACCTCCACATTGAACTAAAAAGGCAGATAAGTGGACTGGGGCAAAAGTTAGGGAGCAGAGAATCACTTCCCTCACAGTGCAGAGAGGAGGGGATGCCAGCTGCTACCCAAGGTGCTGGTGTGGATCCTCAAAAATGAACAGCCAGCACCGCCAAGAAAGTCACATTTCTGCTCTCCCCACCCACATGCAGCACAGGGTGCCAGAAACAAGCATTTTTTCTGTGTCTGTCTGCCCTGAAAATATAGATTTATATGAGACTCTTCAAGTTCAAAGCTACATGTCATTTTCAGTCATGTGAAAGATGTTTGAAAAGCTGAACTTTCATATATGTCTTAAGAAACCCTTAAACAAGAGCCGTATTTATGGTTATGTAGTATTTAAGCAAACGACAAGTTCATGATGATTACTCAAGTCACATTTGTTAAGCAGCAACTATGAGCAATGCAGTGTTCTAGGCATTGCAAAGGTTCAAAGAGCATCTATCAGGGAAAGGGTCTACCTAAGAAGACAGTCAATACTACAAAGCAGTATGTCATAGGACGTTCAAGTTGGAAAGAAACTTGGAGGTAATTTAGTCCAATGTACCCATTTTACGAATGAGGGGTCAGACCCAAAGAAGTGAAGTAACTTGCATGGTTTGTGGCAGAACCAGAGTAACGACTGTTTCATTGATCATATAATATACTATATTTATTATACTATTTAAGTGCCAATATAATCATTACTGTGTGCTATACGTTACACTTCAATTCCCATACAGAACTTTTTTTTTTGTTTTCTTTTTTTTTT
>NW_012103131.1:724741-735909 GCF_000951045.1 Mandrillus leucophaeus | reverse complement strand
ATCCAGGTTGGTCTCGATCTGCTGACCTCGTGATCTGCCCACCTCAGCCTCCCAAAGTGCTGGGATTACAGGCGTGAGCCACCGCGCCTGGCCGTAGAACTTTTAAAATAACCCTACAAGGTAGAGAGTATTATTCTCCCAATTTACAGATAAGGAAACTGAGACTTGAAGGGGTTAAGTCATTAGCTCAAGGTCACACAATGAGTGACAGAGCCCCCAAAATCCTAACTGAGCTTCATCTGTTTCCAGAGCTAGATCTCTCACCCGTGAGGCTATGCAAAACCCAAGTCCTTCACAGTGTAGAGAGGAGGGGATGTCAGCCCCTCTCAACTTCTTGGGAAAAGCCATTTCCCATTTAGAGACTCACTGACTCCACCCTGTCTTCTATGAAACCCCTACTGACCCCCTACAGAGGCGATCGGCCCATCCATGGGCATCCTTGTCCTTGGTGTGTACTCTGTGCAGTGCCCCATCTCAGTGTGCTTGATTTGTGTATCTCTGTTTGTGCCCACACCAGGTCCTACCTCTTGTGCCCTCAGCTTGCAGCACAGGGCTTGGCACACAGCACGTAGGGACTCCACTGAATCTGCCAAACCCTAGCCCCATTAATACCTCACCCGTGGCAGACTGAGCACACACCGAAGAGGAATCCATAGGGGTGACCACAGCTGTCTTTGCCTTTGAACCCCAGCCAGACCTTCCACCCACACAGCATCCCAGGCAGGTGGGGAGTTGAACTAGGCCCTTCTGTTGTCTTCTACTCATGGCCCAGCTTTTCAGGAAACATATTCTGTCTCACCACCACCACCCCACACCCAGTCATTGACATACATACGCAAATAGTCCCTAAAAACTAAACCCCCTCCTCCACTCCTCCCTCCAGATTCCCCTGCCTCCTTCTTTCCAGTCTCCCGTACATATGGTGTCAGTCCTCAGTCGTTTCCATGCTTTTTCATTCTGGATGGGAAGGAAGGTGACTGAGAAGGGGAGTGGGCTCTTTGGAGGCTACAGTTGGCATGTCTGCCAGGCAGCAGAATTTCAGCACTACTGGGATGGCCTCCCTCAGCCTGTCCTTGAGCTCTGTGATGCCTCTCACTCTGCCTCGAGTGACATTACCCAGTGTCCTTGTGTTGTCCTGACTTTGGGGACTCTCCAGGAACTAAGTGTATGTGTGTTGAGGGAGAGAGGATACCGCCTTTAGGAAAAAACATCCAGGCCAGGCACAGTGGCTCACGCCTGTAATCCTAGCACTTTGGGAGGCCGAGGCGGGCAGATCACGAGGTCAAGAGATCAAGACCATCCTGGCCAACATGGTGAAACCCTGCCTCTACCAAAATACAAAAATTAGCTGGAGGTGGCGGCACATGCCTGTAGTCCCAACTACTCAGAAGGCTGAGGCAGGAGAATCGTCTGAACCCAAGAGTCAGAGGTTGCAGTGAGCCGAGATTGCACCACTGCACACCAGCGTGACCACAGAGCAAGACTCCGTCTTGAAAAAAAAAAACACCAAAACATCACCCTTCCCCTTCCCCTTCCCCTTAACAAAACCCAACCACTAATAAAAGCTACTTCATGGCACAACTATTAAAAAGACAAGGCTTTAGAAAAATGATTTTTTCTTGGGTTTCAAGAAAACTAAGTGCTGTTATTTTCACTTAGTGATAAACCAACTCCTGAAAATTCTAGCCAATTTGTAGTAAATATTGAAATGCCTACTTTCATCAGTGATGGGGAAATTGAATGCTCCTGAGAGTATAAAATTCTAATATCAGTGTCTCAACAATTTGTTCAAGTATTGAAATACAATAAAGATATTTATACTGAAAGTTGTACCTTTGGTAAAAGATACGACTGGCTCTTTTATTTCCATAATTCAGAACACATTTCAAAATGTATCATCCCTGCTATTCATCATCCTTATCATTAATACCACAAAATTCTGGATGTGGAAATTTTTTAAGTTCTTGTTTACTGAATGCCTGTATGTGCCAGCCTTGGTTTTATTTATTTAATGAACACTGTTTGACTTAATCATCCGAAGTTCTGAAAGGAAAGGCACACTGGCCCATTTTACAGATGCAGAGACTGGGTTCAAGTGGAGAGACCTGCCCAGGTTTGCACAGCTTGATGGTTTCTAGTACAGCTTGTCAAGGTTCTAATCCAGGTCTGTCTACACACCATCCAGTTCTACTTTGTCTCTTTAGAATAAGCTGTGTTTGGGGATGAATCTTTTCCAATCCTGACCAATCCTAAAATACAGATTTTTTCCTGTTGTGGGGATTTCATTGTTTTGATAAACCTTTATCAGCCTGTGTATCTGTCTCTCTTGCTCAATTACCTCTTGTTCTCACTTCTACTCTTTGTCTTTCTTAAGGTACCAAAGAGTTATGGCTTGAACTTCCTGGCACCTGAGACTCTAGGTGAGTAGGCCATTGCTCAGGTCACGGCCGCCTGCTGGTGACATCAAATGTGATGAAGCCAAAGGCAGTTCCCTGCACTCATGGTATCTTCCAAACCCTCACCTTCCTAACAATAACAACTGAGACAAACCCCAAGCTCCTGACATGAAATGCCCACCAAGGACCCACAGTATTTGCATACATCAGAAAAGAGAAACTATACAGACAAGCAAAAGGGCCAGCCACAGTCGTTGTTGAAAAATGCTAATTGAAAAACTAAAAATAAAACATTTTGCATATAAAAAAAGTAGAAATCTCATGAATAATAGCTCCAAACACTGAAGAGGGTGTAATAAACTTTCATATTTTGCTTGTGGGAAAATAAACCGGCACACTTTTTTCAGGAAACAATTTAGTCGTATATAATATATGATATATAATTTAAGAAACACTCACCTTTTGGACTGACAATTCTTTTAGGGGCTCTAACTAAACCAAATCATCCAAAATTTTATGGCACATACACATAAAAAAATAGAATAAAATACTAAGCACATGAAAACTGTTACTATAAAATTATGTGATTCATTTTTAAAAAATTAAATGTACGTATTATAAACACACAAAAGAAAGAAGAATAAAAAGAAAAAGTATTAAAAACCTTACAGTGACATTCTTTAAGTAATTGTATTATTCTTACTTCTTTTATTCTTATGTTCTTATTTGACCTTTCTACATTTTAATTTTATAATCAGAAAAGAACTAAGCCATTAATGCCATGTTAACAGAGCACTTGTGATACCATATAAATAGGTATGCTATTATATTAGTGAGGGAAAAAAACAGAAGGATACTAGGAATATGATTTCCATTTTTGTACTTAAAAAGAGACATCAAAATTTTATAGTTAAATGAGTAACTATTTCTTTTTCTACTTTTCTTTTTCTTTTTCTTTTTTTTTTTTTTTTTTTTTTGAGACAGGGCCTTGCTCTCTGGCCCAGGCTGAAGTACAGAGGTGCGATCTCGGCTCACTGCAACCTCCACCTCCCAGGTTCAAGCAGTTCTCCTGCCTCAGCCTCTATTGTTTTCATTTTTCTAATACAGTGACACCATTTTCATAATTTCTTTAGAAACTTTATAATTTTGCAAAGTGGCTTTATTAACCATAAAGTAGCTGTACAAAGAAAACTAAAACTGCTAGCTGGATGGGCTACCCCAGGAGCAGGAGCACTCTGACCTGAGGCCTCCTCCCTGTGCTTAAAAACAGAAACAAACAAAATGGTGTTAAGAAATGTTAGAAAGGTGTTAAAGACATGCTAGCACAAACTGAGCCTTTTTCCTCAACTTGATTAGAAAATTTGAGAGAAGGATGAAAAGAGAGTATCTTCCTTAACATGTGCACCTGTTTCCAGGAATCTCTAAAATCAACTCTCATCTCCAGTCTGTAGGAGACACTGGCAGGGTCATTAGGCTGGGAGCCATTTGCAGTATGTGTGCATCTGTCCAGCAAGCCCAGGCATCTGAAACTGAGTGTTCTCACCAGAGCTGAACAAACAGGTTGCCTTTTCTGTCTTCCATCAGAATGCAGAATTTCCATCCCAAAGGGGAAATTGTTCTCCCACTAGGAGGGAAACGCAATGCTGTGGAATGCAGTGAAACTGTCAGCAAGTTTTCTTTTTTGGTTGTGTCTTTGTTAGGTTTTGGTATTAGATGACACTTGGCTCATAGAATGAGTTGGGGGGAGTCCCTCCTCCTCATTTTTTTGGAATAGTTTCAGTAGGAATGGTAACAGCTCTTTTTATACATCTGGTAGAATTCGGCTGTGAATCTGTTGGGTCCTGGACTTTTTCTGGTTCGTAGACTTTTTATTATTGATTCAATTTCAGAACTCATTATTGGTCTATAAAATGGTTTGGCTGTGTCCCCACCCAAATCTCAACTTGAATTGTATCTCCTGGAATTCCCATGTGTTGAGGGAGGGACATGGGGGAGGTAATTGAATCATGGGGGCCAATCTTTCCCATGCTATTTGCATGATAGCGAATAAGTCTCATGAGATCTGATGTGATTATCAGGGGTTTCTGCTCTTGCTTCTTCCTTATTTTTCTCTTGCCACCACCATGTGAGAAGTGCCTTTCGCCTCCTGCCACGATTCTGAAGCCTCCCCAGCCATGTGGAACTGTAAGTCCAATTAAACCTCTTTCTATTCCCAGTTTCAGGTATGTGTTTATCAGCAGCATGAAGAAAGACTAATACAGTAAATTGATACCAATAGAGTGGGACGTTGCTGTAAAGATACCCGAAAATGTGGAAGCGACTTTGGAACTGGATAACAGGCAGAGATAGGAACAATTTGGAGGGCTCAGAAGAAGACAGGAAAATGTGGGAAAGTTTGGAACCTCCTACAGACTTGTTGAATGACTTTGACAAAAATGCTGATAGTGATATGAACAATAAGGTCCAGGCTGAGGTGGTCTCAGATGGAGATGAAGAGTTTGTTAGGAACTGGAGCAAAGGTGACTCTTGTTAGTTTTAACAAAGAGACAGGCAGCATTTGGCCCCTGCCATAGATTTGTGGAACTTTGAATTTGAGAGAGATGATTTAGAGTTATCTGGTGGAAGAAATTTCTAAGTAGCAAAGCATGTAAAAGGTGACATGGGTGCTGTTAAAAGCATTCTATTTTAAAAGGGAAACAGAGCATAAAAGTTCAGAAAATTTGTAGCCTGATGATGCAATAGAAAAGAAAAAACTATTTTTTGAGGAGAAATTTAAGCTGGCTGCAGAAATTTGCATAAGTAGCATGGAGCTCCAATGTTAATCCCCCAGACCATGGGGAAAATGTCTCCAGGCCAGTCAGAAACCTTCACAGCAGCCCCTCCCATCACAGGCCTAGAGGCCCAGGAGGAAAAAGTGGTTTTGTGGGCCAGGCCCAGAGTGCCCCTGCTGTGTGCAGCCTAGGAACTTGGGGCCCTGTGTCCCAGCTACTTCAGCTGTGGCTGAAAGGGGCCAACATAGAGCAAGGCTGTGGCTTTGGAGGATGGAAGCCCCAAGCCTTGGCAGCTTCCATGTGGTGTTGAGCCTGTGGGTGCACAGAAGCCAAGAATTGAGGTTTGGGAACCTCCACTAGATTTCAGAAGATGTATGGAAATGCCTGGATGCCCAGGCAAAAGTTTGCTGCAGGGGTGGGGCCCTCATGGAGAACATCTGCTGCTAGGGCAGTGCAGAAGGGAAGGGTGGGGTCGGCGCCCCCACACAGAGTTCCTACTGGGGCACTACCTAGTGGAGCTGTGAGAAGAGGGTCATTGCTGTCCTCCAGATCCCAGAGTGGTAGCCGCAGACACTCAATGCCAGCCCATGAAAGCAGCCAGGAGGGAGGCTGTACCCTGCAAAGTCACAGGGGTGGAGCTGCCCAAGACCATGGGAATCTACCTCTTGCATCAGCATCACCTGAATGTGAGACCTGGAGTCAAAAGAGATCATTTTGGAGCTTTAAAATTTGCCCTGCTGGATTTCAGACTTGCATGGGCCCTGTAACTCCTTTGTTTTGGCCAATTTCTCCCATATGGAATGGTTGTATTTACCCAATACCTGTACCTGCATTGTATCTAGGAAGCAAGTAGCTTGCTTTCGATTTTACAGGCTCATAGGCAGAAGGGACTTGCCGTGTCTCAGATGAAACTTTGGACTGTGGACTTTGAGTTAATGCTGAAATGAGTTAAGACTTTGGGGGACTAATGGGAAGGCATGATTGGTTTTGAAATGTGAGGACATGAAGGGTGGAATGATATGGTATGGCTGTGTCCCCACCCTAATCTCAACTTAAATTGTATATCCCAGAACTCCCACATGTCATGGGAGGGACCCGGGGGAGGTAACTGAATCTTGGGGGTCGGTCTTTCCCATGCTATTCTTGTGATAGTGAATAAGTCTCACAAGATCTGATGGGTTTATCGGGGGTTCTGCTTTTGCTTCTTCCTCATTCTTCTCTTGCCACTGCCGTGTCAGAAGTGCCTTTCACCTCCCACCATGATTCTGAAGCCTCCCCAGCCATGTGGAACTGTAAGTCCAATTAAACCTCTTTTTGTTCCCAGTTTCATGTATGTCTTTATCAGCAGTGTGAAAACAAACTAATACAGCCTATTCAAGGATTCAATTTCTTCCTGGTTCAATCTTGGCAGGTTGTATGTTTCCAGGAATTTACCCATTTCTTCTAGGTTTTCTAGCTTATGTGCATATAGGTATTCATAGTAGTCTCTGAGGGTCTTTTCTATTTCTGTGGGGTCAGTGGTAATGTCCTCCTTTGTCATTTCTGATTGTGCTTATTCAGATCTTCTCTTTTTTTTCATTATTCTAGCCAGCAGTCAATCTATCTCATTAATTTTTTAAAATAACAAACTCCTGAATTTGTTGATCTTTTGTATGATTTCTCATGTCTCAGTGTCCTTCAGTGCACCTCCAATTTTGGTTATTTATTTTCTTCTGCTAGTTTTGGGATTGGTTTGCTCTTATTTCTCTAGTTTTTTCAGTTGTGATATTAATTTGAGACCTTTCTTTTTGATGTGGGAGTTTAGTGTTATAAACATCCCCACTAACACTGCCCTAGCTGTGTTCCAGAGATTCTGGTATGTTGTATCTTTGTCTTCATTAGTTTCAAAGAATTTCTTGATTTCTGCCTTAATTTCATGATTTACCCAAAAGTAATTCAGGAGCAGGTTGTTTAATTTCGATTACTTGGTATATACCCAAAGGAATATAGATTGTACTATCATAAAGACACACGCATGTGTATGTTAATCACAGCACTATTCACAATAGCAAAGACATGGAATCAACCTAAATGCCCATTAATGATAGACTGGATAAAGAAAATGTGGTACATATACACCACGGAGTACTACACAGCCATAAAAGAGAATGAGCTCATGTCCTTAGCAGCAACACGAATGGAATTGGAGGCCACTATTGTAAGGAAACTAGCACAGGAACAGAAAACAAAATACCACATGTTCTCAGTTAGTGGGAGCTAAATACTGAGTACATACGGACACAAAGAAGGGAACAACTGACACCAGGGCCTACTTGAGGTTGGAGGGTGGGAGAATAGTGAGGATCAAAAAATGACCTATCAAATACTCTGCTAATTACCTGGCTGATGAAACAATCTGTATACCAAACCACCACGACACACAGTTGACCTGTTTAATAAACCTGTACATGTACCCCGAACCTAAAATAACACTTTAAAAATAATTTACTAATTAACTACTTAATTTAAAAAAAAAAAAACAAAAACTGTCAGCAAGACCAAGGTCTCCTGCACGGGTACTGCAGGCATTTCAGTAGATGGTTCAGATCATTTTGGATGGAGAGTCACAGAACAGGGAATAAAGGTGGTAGCCCAGCTAGGAAAAGGCAAACAAACATACTGGAAAACAAACACACACACAAAATTAGGCAAAACCTTTACAAAAGAGAAAGAAACACCCTGAGATAAGATTTCCTTTTTTTTTTTTTTTTTTTTTGAGACAGTCTCACTTCATCACCCAGGCTGGAGTGCAGTGACGTGATCTCAGCTCACTGCAACCTCCACCTCCCAGGTTCAAGCAATTCTCTTGCCCCAGTCTCCCAAGTAGCTGGGATTATAGGCACCTGCCACCACACGCAGCTAATTTTTTTTTTTTTTTTTTAAGTAGAGACAGCGTTTTGCCATGTTGGCCAGCCTGGTCTTGAACTCTTGACCGCAGGTGATCCACCCGCCTTGGCCTCCCAAAGTGCTGAGATTACAGGTGTGAGCCACTGTGCCCAGCTGAGATTCCCCATTTCTAGTTTCAGCAGCAGACTGCCAGATGACCTTCAAATCCTTGCTTTATCTATCATGCCTCAAGTCTTTGATCCGGTGTCTTACATGGCCCCAAATTCATCCTCCTCCCTCCTTCGGCCCCTGCAGCCCAGCACGCTGCATCACTGAACTCCTAACCCCAAGGGAGCCTTGTGGATCAGGGTTTACCCTGAGGAGTTATACCCAGAGTCATCATGATGTTATAGTTATTGTTATCTTGGGCCAGATCTTTTTCTTTCTTAAAACAAACAAAAAAACCTCTTGTGATTGTAGCAAATCGAAGTGCATTTCTGTCTAAATACTAAATAAAGGCAGAGTAGTTCTATCCTGAGCGTCAGGGAGTGCACTTTCACACACAACTTTAGCCTCTCTAAACTTCAAAATGTTTTTATCTATAAAAAGAGGGTACCATATTATCTCAGAGGACTGAGTTGAGGACTAATTTTAAACTATGTAAGGCTTTAGCACATGCATACCTAGCCGATCAGCACTCAGGATCAGCACTGCGAGCAGCACTCAGGAAACTTTGCTGTCAAGGAGGAACAGGAGTTCCGGATGTCTGAAAGAGGGTGTCCAGAACTTTGTAGCAGCCCACGAGCTCATTATACCCAGAGGACCTGGTGCAAAATGGGACGGCAAACCAAGGCAAACCAAGACTCTGTGCTCACTCTAACAGCAAAACCAGTTCTTGCAGGGCCAGAGAATGCTCCTGAAACTCTACACTTCGTGGTCTTTTTAGTCTCATGTAAAGGGATTCATTGACTGAATTAAATTAACCATTCTCCACACTCTCCTAGCACAAGAGCCCAGAGGAAATGAGATACGGTAAACATAAGGGTTTTTTGCATCTTTATCAAGGTATAATTTACATATATATAATAAAATACAGCCCTAGTAAGTGTACCATTGAAGAAACTTTTATAAATATACACAGTCATATAACCACCATCAAAATCAAAATATGGAACATTTTCATCACCTCAAAAATGTGCTCATGTCGCTTTGCAATTAGTCCCCACAGCAACCCCTCACCCCAGGAAACAGCTGATCTCTCCATCATATCGATTAGTTTTGCCTATTCTAGGATTTCCTTTAACTGGAATCACACTCTTTTGGGTCTGGCTTCTTTTGTTCAGCATCATCCATGTTGCATGTATCATGCCTTTTTGTCGCTTAACAGTATTCCTGTGTGTGGCTACAGCACAATTTGTTTATCTACTCACCTTCAATGGATATTTGAGGCTACTACCAATAAAGCTTTTATAAATATTCTTGTACCGGCCTTCCTGTGGGCATGTGTTTTCATTTCCTTTGCATAAATACCTAGGAGTGGAATTTGGATTCAGATAGTAAATCTCTTTAACTTTAGCAGAAATTGCCAAGCTGTATAAAGTGGTTACACAATTTTTCACTCTCATGAGCAATGTGTGAGAGTTCCAGTTGCTTACACATCCTCACCAATACTTCATATCATCAGTCTTTTTAATTTTAGCCACTCTAGTGCATGAGTAGAGTATCTCATTGTAATTTTAATTTGGTTTTCCGTGGTGACTGCTGATGTTGAGCGTCTTCTCATACACTTATTGGTCCTTTATGTATCTTCTTTTGTCAAACATCTTTTCAAATATTTAAAAAATTAAGTTATTTTATCATTGAGTTGTAAGAGAACTTTGTAATTCTTTTTTTAAACTCATTAAAAGGCTTATTTGTTATTTTACAATGGTTCAAAATAATTACAATGTTTTAAACAAAATTTTAGCCATAATTTTTCTTAGTCCCTTATAGTCTAACAAATAGTAGTGGAGTTGTTTCTTTTTTTTTTTTTTTTCTATTTTATGTTCTAGGGTACATGTGCACAACGTGCAGGTTTGTTACATATGTATACATGTGCCATGTTGGTGTGCTGCACCCATTAACTAGTTATTTACATTAGGTACATATCCTAATGCTATCCCTCCCCTCTTCCCCCACCCCACAACAGGCCCCGGTGTGTGATGTTCCCATTCCTGTGTCCAAGTGATCGCATTGTTCAATTCCCACCTATGAGTGAGAACATGTGGTATTTGGTTTTCTGTTCTTAACACAGTTTGCTGAGAATGATGGTTTCCAGCTGCATCCATGTCCCTACAAAAGACATGAGCTCATCCTTTTTTATGGCTGCACAGTATTCCACAATGGATATGTGCCACATTTTCTCAATCCAGCCTGTCATTGATGGACATTTGGATTGGTTTCAAGTCTTTGTTATTGTGAATAGTGTTGCAATAAACATACATGTGCATGTGTCTTTACAGTGGCATGATTTATAATCCTCTGGGTATATACCCAGTAATGGGATGGCTGGGTCAAATGGTGTTTCTAGTTCTACATCCTTGAGGAATCGCCACACTGTCTTCCACAATGGTTGAACTAGTTTACAGTCCCACCAACAGTGCAAAAGTGTTCCTATTTCTCCACATCTTCTCCAGCACCTGTTGTTTCCTGACTTTTTAATGATTGCCATTCTAACTGCTGTAAGATAGTATCTCATTGTGGTTTTGATTTACATTTCTCTGATGGTGAGTGATGATGAGCATTTTTTCATGTGTCTGATGGTTGTATAAATAAATGTCTTCTTCTGAGAAGTGTCTGCTCATTTGCTTTGCCCACTTCTTGATGGGGTTGTTTTGTTTTTTTCTTGTAAATTTGTTTGAGTTCTTTGTAGGTTCTGGATATTAGTGCTTTGTCAGATAAATAGATTGCAAAACTTTTCTCCCATTCTGTAGATTGCCTCTTTACTCTGATGGTAGTTTCTTTCACTGTGCAGAAGCTCTTTAGTTTAATTAGATTCCATTTGTCAATTTTGGCTTTTGTTGCCATTGCTTTTGGTGTTTTAGACATGAAGTCCTTGCCCATGCCTATGTCCTGAATGGTATTGCCTAGGTTTTCT